>NC_069507.1:123805766-124055766 GCF_027579735.1 Bombina bombina
CTATGGCAGTGTAAGGGTTAAGCTTTCTGCTGGCTTCTATTTTTATGAGATTGATGGAACATGATGATTTACATTGAAATCATGTAGGAAAAACAGATGCAAGTTGTGTTTGAATGAAATTAAAGAGAAGTGAACATCAGGTAGCATCTGGTTTGTTTTGGGCCATTACAGGCTGGCAGCAGGTAAGGTACTAGACACCAGAACTACACAATGCATAATGCGTTGCCTACTCATTTCCCTTCCCAGTTCCAACTGAGTTGTCACTTGTTATTTAGACTGAAACTCAGGAATATAGAGAGGGTGACAGTCATCAAGCAACCAACAGGTCAGAAAATATATAAATAATATGTCTGGTGGTCCTATATGATTTTTTGCCACTTTAGATCCTTGTTTTATAGTACTTGTGCATTATATTATAATGATCATGTGTCAGTTATACAGTGTAAAAAATAACTAGAATTTTTTTTGCAGCATTGGGTCTCATAGTAACTGTAAGGGTCATGCTCACTGCAGTATTTACTTTTTATGACTGAGGAGTTGTGGTTTAACCTACTGCCATATATATATATATAGCAATATCCGTTCAACCCCTAAAGGTAGAGAAACGCTTCACTCTCCGGTCTATTCAAAAATCCTTTATTAGGTATCCAGCATCAAATGACAAATCTCCCAAACGTTTCGATACCGATTGGTATCTTTATCAATGGGTAATCAGAACATATCTATCCCAAAAGAAGGTTCCTAATACTAACCAAAAACCACTCACCTATATACACCTGTAAAGCGTCCCTGTCACTTCCGGTGTATCAGAAGCCGCCCCACCACGCGCATGCGTCCAGGAGTTAGCTAACCGCATGGCTAATTAGCATATTCAGTCACGTAATGACGTTTGCGCTCCAACCGCGCATAGTTACTCCTGCTAATGCGCATGTCCGGGTGGCCGGAGTTCCGATGACACCGGACTAACTATTACAAGTATAACTACTCTAATCTCATAAGTGCAAAAACTAACTATACCAAATTAAAATCTATAAAAATATTATAACTACCTGAGGTCTCAAAACAGACTTTGTTCCTTATATTTACAACATCTTAATGTATTAATAAGATACTTTGCATCTTTATATACAGTTTGCTAAGCTAATCACTGCCCCTTTATTATCCTATCCATAATCTCCAAAATGTCTATTTACTAGATAAAGTATGTTATATTACAATTATCAATAAAACATATAACTTCTATGCCAATTGGAGTGCAGTAAGAAACTTTGTTATGGCCACCGCAATACACTGAACACCATACTTTCAGAGACTTTATGAACACATATATTCTGGACCAGTCTATCTTCCTAGATGTTGATGACCTAGACTGATAAATCATGGACATCTCACTTAAAGGAAGACACCAAAGTCCATCTGTACATTCAGACCCTTAGGAGCCACTGTGTCCAGACGATAAATCCAGGAGGTCTCAACTTGGAGTAGTTTTGTGTTCCTATCTCCTCCCCTTCGTAAGGGGGGCACATGATCAATGAGCATAGTCCTTAAACTAGCCGCTGTGTGCCCAGCTTGGAGAAAATGTCTGGCAACCGGTTGATCAGATATTTTCTTGTCTATCGCTTGTCTAATCGCATGGCGATGATTGGCCATCCTCTCACGAAATGTAGTTGAGGTCTTCCCCACATAGACCAGCGAACATGGACACATTAGTATGTATACAACATACGTACTCATACATGACAATCTGTGCAAAATCTTGTATTTTCTCCCAGTGTGTGGGTGGTGAAAGAACATCCCTGTTAGCATACTATTGCACGTAGTGCAATCCCCACATCTATAGCAGCCAACTTTTTTCCTGTTATCCAGCCATGTACTTTTTTCATAGCACTTCACAGGGTCATTATGGACCAGTAGATCCTTCAAATTGGGTGCTCTCTTATAAGCCATCCGTGGGGCTGATGTATGCAGGAATGGTAGTGATTTGTCAGTATTAATAATGTCCCAGTTCTTCTTGACAGACTCAGACAATATATTGGATACGGGGTTGAACGTGGTTACAAAGTTAATGATATCGCTATTGTTTTCCACCTTATCAGTAGGATCATGTGGTTGTAGCAAAGATACTTGATCATCCCGGGCCAGGTTGGTTTGCACCTGTGTTATCAAATTTCTTGCATATCCTCGTTGCTCCAATTTCATAATCATTTCATCTTCCTGTATTTTTCTAGTCTCTCTTAATGTGTTATTGCGGGCCACCCGCGTGAGTTGAGAGGAGACAACACTCTTTTTTTGATGCTCAGGATGAAAACTTGTGGATAGCAACAATGAGTTTCTATCCATCGGTTTTGAATACAAGGAGGTAGAAAATTTGTAACAATCACCTTCTGTATAGACAGATACATTTAGATCTAGAAATGGTATGCTCACCCTGTTATGGGCAACCTTAAATCGAATAGTTGACTCAAGCTGGTTTAAGCTGTCAACCCACTGTTCTAGGGATTCCTCTGACCCTCGCCATACCAAAAACACATCGTCAATATATCTGACGTACAGTTTAATTTTATCAATTGTGCGAATACGCATGACCATAGTCTCATACCAAGACATATACAGATTGGCGTATGCGGGAGCCATGTTTGAACCCATTGCAGTTCCTGATATTTGTAAGAAGAACTCCTTCTCAAATTTGAAAAAGTTTTTTTCTAGACAAAACCTCAATAGTTCCAATAGGAACTCAATGGGTGGTCCCGCATACGCCAATGATTCACTTAACATGGATCTGATTGCTTGTACACCACCATCATGAGGGATGACAGTGTACAAGCTGTCAACATCCATTGTAACAAGTAAGTCATCCGGGCCAAGGTCATTCCAAGCAAGTAACCTCCGAATGAGTGAGGGAGAATCCAGTATAAAGGAATATGACTCCTTTACAACTGGCTGCAGGTGATGATCTATAAAAATGGCCACATTAGAACACAAAGAATCCCTGGCAGACACAATAGGTCTGCCAGGAGGTTTAATCAGAGTCTTGTGTACTTTGGGCAACAGATAATAACCGGAAATGTAGTAGTCATATATTCAAATTCATTTTCATCAATCATACCTGATTCTAGCCCACATTTCAATATAAGATCCAATTCCTTCTTAAATGTATTTATTGGATTCCCTCTTAGTTTACAATAGATGCGATTATCAGTCAGCTGTCTATAGGCTTCCTCTCTATAGTCAACATAATTTTGAACCACTATAGAGCCTCCTTTATCCGCCGCATGAATAATGATCGTGTTATCATTCTTTAATCTCCTTTAGTGAGGTTAGGGAACAAGTACATTGTTATTTTGGTTTGCACCCTGCGCATTGTGAATTCTGTTTGACCGAATATAAGTGACTATGGTTACTACTATCAACTATATTACTACTAATGCTTAATATATCCCTGTGAAGTGCAGTTTCTTCACTTGCAGCTATACTGACTTTAAGTTTACTGCTGTGTTTGTTTTTAAATCACATGGTGTTGTGAATATTACCTGAGTTTTTTCAGTAGACCGGTTAACCTATTAAGGACAGGCTGAATTTATAGCGGACATAATTATTTGATCAACCAACATGGAAGTCAGTGGATCCGCTGCTACTGACACTCCTAATATTGGTGATGATACTGTCAATAGGGAATCCTTTATATTTACAGAAGCAGATGCAGAGCGCATCCTTGCAAATACAGACTTGCGTGAATTGAGAGGGGAGACACCTCTAGATGTTTATCACAAATTGTTGAATTTACAGAAAAGAGAGGTAGATCACCATCTACATACTGTGTACTTGTCCAATTACCATCGTAATAAAAATATACCACATGGTTTTTGCATTAAGAATACACCCACGATAGGTAGGGCCAACCCTGAATTCTGTAGGAAGTGGTGCTCAATCTTAAACAAGTGCTCATATGACCTCATTTTATGGGTGATTGAGGAATCCAATAGATTATTACATTTAATTAGAGTGGAAATCAATGAGGTTAAAGAGATGAGCTACCAGATCCTAACGGAAGATACAGGGGAAGATTGGGTTAACAAATTACAAGGACAAGTTAACAAATATAAAAATGATTTGTTAACTTTTAAGAATAACAAATTAATTACTGTAGAGACTGATTACAGGGAGAGAAGAGTGTACAGGTGGCTCTATGGGAAAGAGGACAATAGACCAAAATTTAGACGAAGGAGACGCTTTAATAATAGAAATATTGCTGACACTGTTGACAGTAGTGGAGGTGATTCATCTGGGCCAGATAATGATGAGACCAACCCAAATGGTAATACTGGTCACCCTTTAGGTGGGGTAAGCACCAGATCTTCCAAAAAACCTCCGCTTCCAGCAAAACAAAACGAGCAAGACCGCACACGAGGAGGGGAGGATTCAAAGAAAAAAACAGGCAAGAAAAAGTAGATATTATCTACAATTTAAGTGATAGAGCTCTTAGTATAGATGAGAAAAGTTTGCTAAATAAAGGCCTGTCCTTTGTCCCCACTCCAGCTGTGGACAAATTTAAAATGAATGTTGAAACTTACAAACTGCAGAGACAGCTTAGGATCAAGGATTTTTTTTAAAATAGTGAACAAACTACAGTCAGCAAGTTCAAAAGTCAGAGTAAGTTTGATCGAATCAACTTAAACCCTTCTATCCGTAGTTTTTCACGCATGATTAATGATACGTGTGAACTGGCAAAAGTGGAAAATTTGTTCCCTAACCTCACTAAAGGAGAAAAGGAGGCTCTAAAGAGTTTAAAGAATGATAACACGATCATTATTCATGCGGCGGATAAAGGAGGCTCTATAGTGGTTCAAAATTATGTTGACTATAGAGAGGAAGCCTATAGACAGCTGACTGATAATCGCATCTATTGTAAACTAAGAGGGAATCCAATAAATACATTTAAGAAGGAATTGGATCTTATATTGAAATGTGGGCTAGAATCAGGTATGATTGATGAAAATGAATTTGAATATATGACTACTACATTTCCGGTTATTCCGGTATTATATCTGTTGCCCAAAGTACAAAAGACTCTGATTAAACCTCCTGGCAGACCTATTGTGTCTGCCAGGGATTCTTTGTGTTCTAATGTGGCCATTTTTATAGATCATCACCTGCAGCCAGTTGTAAAGGAGTCATATTCCTTTATACTGGATTCTCCCTCACTCATTCGGAGGTTACTTGCTTGGAATGACCTTGGCCCGGATGACTTACTTGTTACAATGGATGTTGACAGCTTGTACACTGTCATCCCTCATGATGGTGGTGTACAAGCAGTCAGATCCATGTTAAGTGAATCATTGGCGTATGCGGGACCACCCATTGAGTTCCTATTGGAACTATTGAGGTTTTGTCTAGAAAAAAACTTTTTCAAATTTGAGAAGGAGTTCTTCTTACAAATATCAGGAACTGCAATGGGTTCAAACATGGCTCCCGCATACGCCAATCTGTATATGTCTTGGTATGAGACTATGGTCATGCGTATTCGCACAATTGATAAAATTAAACTGTACGTCAGATATATTGACGATGTGTTTTTGGTATGGCGAGGGTCAGAGGAATCCCTAGAACAGTGGGTTGACAGCTTAAACCAGCTTGAGTCAACTATTCGATTTAAGGTTGCCCATAACAGGGTGAGCATACCATTTCTAGATCTAAATGTATCTGTCTATACAGAAGGTGATTGTTACAAATTTTCTACCTCCTTGTATTCAAAACCGACGGATAGAAACTCATTGTTGCTATCCACAAGTTTTCATCCTGAGCATCAAAAAAAGAGTGTTGTCTCCTCTCAACTCACGCGGGTGGCCCGCAATAACACATTAAGAGAGACTAGAAAAATACAGGAAGATGAAATGATTATGAAATTGGAGCAACGAGGATATGCAAGAAATTTGATAACACAGGTGCAAACCAACCTGGCCCGGGATGATCAAGTATCTTTGCTACAACCACATGATCCTACTGATAAGGTGGAAAACAATAGCGATATCATTAACTTTGTAACCACGTTCAACCCCGTATCCAAGATATTGTCTGAGTCTGTCAAGAAGAACTTGGACATTATTAATACTGACAAATCACTACCATTCCTGCATACATCAGCCCCACGGATGGCTTATAAGAGAGCACCCAATTTGAAGGATCTACTGGTCCATAATGACCCTGTGAAGTGCTATGAAAAAAGTACATGGCTGGATAACAGGAAAAAAGTTGGCTGCTATAGATGTGGGGATTGCACTACGTGCAATAGTATGCTAACAGGGATGTTCTTTCACCACCCACACACTGGGAGAAAATACAAGATTTTGCACAGATTGTCATGTATGATTATGTATGTTGTATACATACTAATGTGTCCATGTTCGCTGGTCTATGTGGGGAAGACCTCAACTACATTTCGTGAGAGGATGGCCAATCATCGCCATGCAATTAGACAAGCGATAGACAAGAAAACATCTGATCAACCGGTTGCCAGACATTTTCTCCAAGCTGGGCACACAGCGGCTAGTTTAAGGACTATGCTCATTGATCATGTGCCCCCCTTACGAAGGGGAGGAGATAGGAACACGAAACTACTCCAAGTTGAGACCTCCTGGATTTATCGTCTGGACACAGTGGCTCCTAAGGGTCTGAATGTACAGATGGACTTTGGTGTCTTCCTTTAAGTGAGATGTCCATGATTTATCAGTCTAGGTCATCAACATCTAGGAAGATAGACTGGTCCAGAATATATGTGTTCATAAAGTCTCTGAAAGTATGGTGTTCAGTGTATTGCGGTGGCCATAACAAAGTTTCTTACTGCACTCCAATTGGCATAGAAGTTATATGTTTTATTGATAATTGTAATATAACATACTTTATCTAGTAAATAGACATTTTGGAGATTATGGATAGGATAATAAAGGGGCAGTGATTAGCTTAGCAAACTGTATATAAAGATGCAAAGTATCTTATTAATACATTAAGATGTTGTAAATATAAGGAACAAAGTCTGTTTTGAGACCTCAGGTAGTTATAATATTTTTATAGATTTTAATTTGGTATAGTTAGTTTTTGCACTTATGAGATTAGAGTAGTTATACTTGTAATAGTTAGTCCGGTGTCATCGGAACTCCGGCCACCCGGACATGCGCATTAGCAGGAGTAACTATGCGCGGTTGGAGCGCAAACGTCATTACGTGACTGAATATGCTAATTAGCCATGCGGTTAGCTAACTCCTGGACGCATGCGCGTGGTGGGGCGGCTTCTGATACACCGGAAGTGACAGGGACGCTTTACAGGCGTATATAGGTGAGTGGTTTTTGGTTAGTATTAGGAACCTTCTTTTGGGATAGATATGTTCTGATTACCCATTGATAAAGATACCAATCGGTATCGAAACGTTTGGGAGATTTGTCATTTGATGCTGGATACCTAATAAAGGATTTTTGAATAGACCGGAGAGTGAAGCGTTTCTCTACCTTTAGGGGTTGAACGGATATTGCTATATGTTTTCTACGCAGCACCCCGGCGGATGCCTTATATCACAGTGAGTGCACCTGTTTGGATACTTGTATGTATATATATATATATATATATATATATATATATATATAATCAGTTATGGTTTGAACCTAAAATCTGATCCAGATGGACCTATGTATGTATGGCTGGAAGTAAAAGGAATATATAAAAAGGGGGAAAACAAATCTGTGTTAAAAATTTACCTTATTTTGCTGTAATTATGTTTAAAACTGGTCTTAGGCTCCTCCTGCAGCTGCAACAAACTGTCTAGAGTCTACCACAGGACAGGCTGTGCTAAGCATTGTCTTATTACTGTCCAATGAATAGACTTAATCAAAGGGACATGACACCCCAAAAATTTTCTTTCATGATTCAGACAGAGAATACAATTTTAAACAACTTTGCAATTTACTTCTATTATTTAATTTGCTTCCTTCTCTTGTTATCCTTTGCTGAAAGCTTTATCTAGGAAAGCTCAAGAGCAGAAGAGAGCTGCTCCTTCAACAAATTATACAAAGAGAATGAAACAAATTTAATAATAGAAGTAAACTAGAAAGTTGTTTAAAATGCTATTCTCTATCTGAATCATGAAATAAAAAAATTGTGTTTTATGTCCCTTTAAGTAAGTGTCTTCCTCTCTTGCTGACTCTGGTGCATACTGTGTGATGCTGCTCATTTCCTGCACTTCCTTTTATGGCCAGACTGGTGTACGTCATCCGTGTGAGACATGATGCAGTCTCAGAATTGTGATGTCATCACTTATTTTTTAAAGGGCCTCTGTTCAGTATGCTTGGCCCTTGCGTTGTCTCAGACCTGTTTGTGAGAGCGCCTGTGTATTACCTGGCTGTCTGATGTTCCTCCTGGTTCCTGATCCTTGGCTTGTTCCTGACTCTCCTGTTCTCCTGGTTCCTGACTCGGCTCGTCTGTCTACTCACTTTGGCTCCTGAGTCGGCTCGTCTGATTACCAGCTCTGGTTTTGATTCCTGGCTTGTTATTTGACTTGTGGACTTTTTATTATTTTTTGCTATTAATAAAGGTGTGATTATTTTTGCACTTCTCGTCTCAGTCTGATTCCTGGCACCCTGACATTACGCAAGGGCCATGAGTCCTGATGGTGCTAATAATCCACCTTTACCTGCCTTAATTTCCAGGAAGGATGAACAGGATCACCGCTTGGATCAATTTGCACTAGCCCTGCAAACCCTGCTGACTCACACTGCACATTTGGACCAAAGTGTCCTGCAAGTTATGGCTGCTCCTGTTTCCACTGCTGCACCTAGTCCTACCAGGAGCATGTCCGGTTCTGCACCTCTACATCAGCAATATGGAGGCGATCCTAATCAGTGCAGAGGGTTTTTGAACCAGGTGGGCATTTACTTTGAGATGTTACCTCAGGCGTTTCCCTCTAACAGAGCTAAGGTGGGATTTCTCATCTCGTTACTCTCTGATACAGCTCTTGCCTGAGCTAATCCTTTATGGGAGACTAATAAACCTGTGATTTCAAATTACCCTGAATTTGTGGCCTCCTTTCAAAGGGTATTTGATGTTCCGGCTCGCACCTCCTCTGCTGCTAAACGACTCATGTCCATTCAGCAAGGTACAAGATCTGTTGCTAAGTATGCCATTGAGTTCCGTACGCTTGCTGCAGAGGTAGGTTGGAACAATGAAGCCCTTGTTGCTGCCTTCTTTCATGGGCTCTCTGATGCTATTAAAGATGAAGTTGCTGCCAGAGATTTACCAGAAGATCTCAAGGCATTGGTGTCTTTTTTTGATCCTAATTGTCATCAGACTAAGTGAGATGCCCTCTTTCAAGGAGCGCTTGCTGAAGCCTCCTGTTCCGTTATCTCCTACATGTTCGTTCCCACCCATGCCTCCCTCTCCTCCCATGCCTCCTGGTCCTGAGTCACCAGATACTGCTGAGCCGATGCAGTTGGGATTCACACGTCTTTCCATGGCGGAAAGGGTCTTTAGGAGGAGGGTGGGGCTCTGGCTCTATTGTGGGTTACAGGGCCACCTTTTGAAGTCTTGTCCTACACGGTGGGGAAACGCTCACACCTAAGGTCCTGTCGGGGGCAGACCTTGGGTGGTTTATCCTTGTCCCTGGAACCGCTAAAGGAGAAACCTTTGGTCATGATTGTCCTTTCCTGGGTGGGGGTGGATTCCTCCATAGTCACCCAGGATCTTGTTGACTCGGGTGCTGCGGGCTATTTCATTGACAATGCTTTTGTATTAAAGCACTCCATTCCTGTTTTGCCTCGGTCCATTCCGCTTGCTATTGAGGCTATTGATGGCAGGCCCCTTCAGCCCGCACTTGTTACTCATGAAACTGCTCCGTTATCCATGGCTGTTGAGGCTCTCCATTTTGAAAGTAAAAAGTTAACCCCAATGAAGGGGAGACCCTTTGTGTACCACGTTAGTGCCTCCTGGATAATTGAAGTCTGAATACATCGTGCTGATCGCACTGCAATACAGGACCAATCAACAGATCCAACCCGAAATTCAAAGTCCCCGCTTCACCTCTTTATCCATTAGGACTTAGCCTCTCTTCACGGCCTTCCTTCTCTTACTGGGTGGAGAGCCGTTAGGGAGACCCGTTCTCCTAGGCTCTCTGGGATCCGCCATATCACTGCTTGGAGTACGCTCCCACAAGCATGCAGCTGCAACACGCTGCGCTGGCGTCCGCCCAGACACTCCAGAACTCAGAGAGATGACGTCAGGAATAGTGGCCGGCTTGTGAGGGGGGAGAATAGCTATACCCAATGGGAAAATCTTGACAGCAGCATTCAGGTTTGGGAAATAGGATGTGTGGTCTGACTTCACCTTAGGTGATTCAGCCGCCATGGATTCACCAGCTGCAAATACTCCGTGAAGAAATAGGCTCTTGGTAACAAAAAAAGACAAAGTCCGGAGCTGCAGTAAAACTTTTTCTTTTCTTTACTGAACCATTCTTAAAAGCGGTGCATACATAGACATACAAACATGCCCTTAGTGTCCAAAGCTTACGCATTTCGGCTGAACTGCTGTACTCATAGCTTCCTAACCACCCTCTCACTAACGGGCTATTTAAGAAGAGTAAAACAAATTGATTGGCTAGGGTTACATGTTTGAATTTAACTAATTCATTGCTAACCTGGATTGCTAAGAAGTGACTGGGCTCATTGGCCCTGTGTTTCTAAACACAGCTAAACAGTTTACCTTTGCAAATAATATGACACACTCTTACAATAATTACAAAGTATTGGATTAACAATAAATAAATGAAATTGATAGAAATGGCTACATTAAACACCACAAATTTGAATAACACATAGTAAAATGCCACTACGATTCATTTGGGGTTTCTTGACATATCAGTAACTCTTTGGATCTTTAACAAATTTAAAATAAAAACTGTTAGTTTATACAAAAAAAAAATACACTTTATTAATTCTACTGTGTATTGCCAAAATCTGACACAGTGTAGATACATAAACCTAGACCAGCCCACTAATGGGTTAGATTACTATTACAGATCTACTTGCTTCAATGTGTTATCACTCAATTATGTCAACTGCAGATTCCCAAAGAAAGAATGGGAAAACAAATGTACAATTGTTGATATAGAGTTCAAGATTTGGTTTGAGTGTTATTTGATACTTGGTAGCTCATTCTAATTAAATTGTAAAATAATGTAAAAAGGAATATTGATGTATCTAGTGTACATGAATCGGATGTTCTGAATTTGAATTACAATGGAGTATTTCAAATGTAATAAAATTCTTGATTCAAGGGAGTCCATAAACTTAAAAAAGTCTCCCAGGGATATTAAGGTAGTGCCTCTACAAAGTTTACCAATTTATACTATCCAATTAATTCCAGAAATTTATGAGATCGTAAGACGAATTTAGGCCTTTAGGATGCCTGGTCTGCAGGTGAAAAATCCAGAACACCTCCCGCTTAGCCAGTGCCTGATCTCTGTCACCCCCTCTTTGATTCGTACTCACTATTTCAATAATAGTCCATTTTAAACTCTCCACTTGCTTATTATGCACTAAATTGAAATGTTGCACCCGGGGGGTGGTCAGGACACCGGTTTTAATGTCCGAGAGGTGTTCCCTAATGCGTACACGTGTCTCTCTGGAGGTCATACCTACATATTGTAGGTGGCAATCTCCACAGCCTGCCAAATAAATGATATATTTGCTTCTGCAATTCATACACCGGTTGTGTCTGTAAGTTTTATTAGTTACTTCACTTTTAAACCCTTCACCTATTGTAATATGCTCACAGGCCTTACAAGAGTGATTGTTACATCTATACACCCCTTTGAGTCGTAACCATGAGCTCTGATCACCCATTTGTATTTTTTTAAGCTGTGTGGGTGCCAAGATATTACCTAGTGAAATACCTTTCCTGAAGAAACATTTACATCCCTTTTTGACTGTTTCTTCTAGAGCCTCATTTGCTGCCAATAGTCTGAAGTTATTTTGTATTATTCGACAGACTTGGTGATATTGCGTGCTGTAATCTGTAGTGAAAAAAATCCCTCTATTGTCTGATTTTCTAGCTTCAGACTTTTCTAACAATGTCTGTCTATCAATAGTGGCAACTTCCTGTTTTTAGACATACAAAGAGAAAGAAGACGATCCGGTAAGAGTCCCAAGGTGCAATAAAACATAAATTTTATTCAATAGTTAAAATCCAGGATACAGGAATAAGACCAGCAGACAGGTCTTACGCGTTTCGGCTGTGTGCCGTATTCATAGACCTACAGAATAGTATGTCTGCAACCTTTAAAAAGAGGCTGCCAAGCAGCCATTGGGTAAGCAATTAGTAATTAATTATTTTAAAGTATCAACACTCTTGTTTAAAGCATTACCAACATAATTGGATAAACGTAATGATGCATGGTAGGCATTGACATATACCTATAAATATAGTGAGACAGAGATATAAATTAACAAACATTTTAAACAAGAAGCCATAGTAGTGACAACATCACCTCATCACAGGAAATACCAATATGTCTAATATATTACAATTAATGTTTTAAGTTTTGCAGTAAATTCCTTTTCTAAGTGCCATGTTGAAATGCTATACCATATATTGTAAGGTTAGCTAAAAATGTATGTTAACATAAGTACAAAGTTACACTACTGTTGCTTACTTAACAACATTAAATACAACTTGCACAACCACTGACCTAAAAACCAATTCATGAACTTAAAAGTATATGTGTAATATAGACTTTTGGTGGATATTGGTGCGTTTGTAATGCTTATTATTATTACCGGTAAGAACTAATATGCTGGAATAGGAATCTTGATTCTCTATTATTATTTATTTATTAATAGTTCTTAGGCTACAAAATATATGCCTGTTTGTAAATTATAATAACAATAAACCACAGCAAAAGACACTGTTAAGGCATTTTATGTTTTACCTATCTCTCTCTGAATACTCCTAGGTAATATTGAATGATTGGTTAGACATATGAATACTCTGGAGTATGAGGTTGTTATGGTACTAGATGTATGTATCCCCATGTAATTACCAATATTTGATGACATTAAATTCTGAATGAAAGCCTTTGGGTACTTGAGTATCCAATTTGAAAATCCAATAAATCTCCTGTTTAGAGAGGAGTCTATCTCTATCACCACCTCTGCTAGGATTTTTTACATCTTCAATTGCTCTCCATCTGAACGTGTTGGTATTTTGATTGTGTACATCTAAGAAATGTCTTGATAGAGCTGAACATCTCTTTTCATTGTTAATATAACCCAAATGTTCTCTAATTCGGGTTCTGACATCACGACTAGTCATTCCAACATATTGTAATTTATGTTCTGTGCATTCGATCAAATAAATCACATATGGTGTGGAACAAATGACACAGCCCTTGGTAGGAAAAATATGTCCTGTGACACAAGAGTGGAATTCTTTACCTGTTGAAAGAAATTCACAGGATTTACAGCGTGCGTGACCACAACGGTATGTGCCATTTACTGATAGCCATGAGCTATATCTGTTAGTAGTTTTTAGATAGCTTGGTGAGAGAGGATTTCCCATAGTTAAATTTCTCGAAAAGACACATTTACAGCCATCTTCAACTACTGCTTTTAGTTTCTTATCACCATATAAAATTGGAAAATACTTTTTAATAATACTGCAAACCTCAGAGAACTGTGATTAGTATTTAGTGATGAAAGTTGGCTGTTTAGTTTATGTTTTCTTAGGCTTACTGAACAAAGTATCTTCCCTATCAATAGTGTCCACTTCTTTAGAAATTTTATTCACTTGGTTTTTGCAATAACCTCTGGCTTTAAATCTTTTCTTGTGATCTGTACTTTGTACATCATAGTCAGCTCTATCAGAGCAGATTCTCTTTGCTCTGATGAACTGGCTTTTGACAATCCCTTTAAAAACATGTTTTGGATGTGCACTTTTAGCGTGCAATAAAGAGTTACCAGCAATCTTCTTGCGGTACAAATTTGTTTTCTCTTTAGTCAAAGGTGACCCTAAAAGTTCAACATCCAAAAAACATGTTTTTTCTTTGCTCCATTCATATGTAAAGCTGACTCCTGTTTCTTGCTCATTGAGGTACTGAACAAATTGTTCAGCATCTCGTTTACTTGATCTCCAAATGATCAAAAGATCATCTATAAATCTTTTATAAAAAGTAATATTGTCTCTCATTGGGTTAGTGTCTGAGTACACATACCTCGACTCAAGCCAGCCCATAACTTCCTGTTTTGTCTTGGCAACTGCATGATGGTTGTAGTCCCTATTCAATAGTCGTTCCGTTAATTGATTGGCATGTGTCTCATATTTGGAAGAATTGCTACAGTTCCTCTTCAGTCTTGAGAACTGTCCTTTTGCCACTGACCTAAAGACTTGTTTCGGATTACTGCTCCTGGCATGGAGAAGTGTGTTGCCTGTTATGGGTTTTCTATAGACCTCGGTTTCTATTCCCACCTCAGGTATACCAGTTAAGGTTAGGTCTAGAAAGTTGATTTTGGCCTTGTTGAGCTCAAAAGTGAACTCTAAACCCATATCATTGGTATTTAACAGGCAACAAATTCCATTGCCAATTCCTCCGTGCCTCTCCATACCAGGAGCAGATCATCTATGTAACGTTTATAAAAACGTATAGACTGTCAGAAGGGGTTTCTACCCCCATAGATGCGGGACAGCTCCCACCACCCCATGTATAGGTTGGCGAAAGAGGGTGCATACTTCACGCCCATAGCTGTCCCGCATCTCTGGAGGTAGAAAATCCCCTCAAAAGAAAAATAATTGTGTGTCAACAAAAACTTGAGTATCCTCAAGACATATTGCACATATTCATCAGTATAGCCAGTTCTTCGTAAGAAAAATTCAATAGCCTCCACACCCTTTTCATGAGGTATCGAGGTGTAAAGTGCTTTGACATCAATTGTAAGCCACATATCAGATTTATCCCATTTGAGGTCTTTCATAAGATTGAGAACATGGGTTGTATCCTGGAGAAAACTGGTTAAACCGCTCACCAATGGCTGCAATATACCATCCAGCCATTGGGATGTTCTCTCTAACAAAGACCCAATTCCACTTACAATGGGTCTACCTGTGACCCCCTCCAGGGATTTATGGACTTTGGGTAGATGGTTAAAAATGGGCGTCACTGGATTGTCCACCAGGAGGAAGTCACAGGTAGACTCATCCAGGATGCCCAGATCTTTACCATCATCAAGCATCTGTGCCAATTCCCTTTTAAACCTGGTAGTGGGATCCCCTCCCAATTTCCTGTAGAATTTCTAATTTTCCAATTGTCTCTCTGCTTCTGCAATGAACTGAGATCTTGACATCACAACAACGGAACCACCCTTATCGGCATTTCTAATTACCAGGTCAGTATGCGCCCTCTTTCGCCAACCTATACATGGGGTGGTGGGAGCTGTCCCGCGTCTATGGGGGTGGAAACCCCTTCCGACAGTCTATACATTTTTATAAACGTTACATAGATGACCTGGTATGGAGAGGCACGGAGTAATTGGCAATGGAATTTGTTGCCTGGTTAAATACCAATGATATGGGTTTAGAGTTCACTTTTGAGCTCAACATGACCAAAATCAACTTTTTAGACCTAAGCTTAACTGGTATACCTGAGGTGGGAATAGAAACCTGAGGGCTATAGAAAACCCATAACAGGCAACACACTTCTCCATGCCAGGAGCAGTCATCCGAAACAAGTCTTTAGGTCAGTGGCAAAAGGACAGTTCTCAAGACTTAAGAGGAACTGTAGCAATTCTTCCAAATATGAGACACATGCCAATCAATTAACAGAACGACTATTGAATAGGGGCTACAACCATCATGCAGTTGCCAAGACAAAACAGGAAGTTGCCACTATTGATAGACAGACATTGTTAGAAAAGTCTGAAGCTAGAAAATCAGACAATAGAGGGATTTTTTTCACTACAGATTACAGCACGCAATATCACCAAGTCTGTTGAATAGTACAAAATAACTTCAGACTATTGGCAGCAGATGAGGCTCTAGAAGAAACAGTCAAAAAGGGATGTAAATGTTCCTTCAGAAAAGGTATTTCACTAGGTAATATCTTGGCACCCACACAGCTTAAAAAAATACAAATGGGTGATCAGAGCTCATGGTTACGACTCAAAGGGGTGTATAGATGTAACAATCACTCTTGTAAGGCCTGTGAGCATATTACAATAGGTGAAGGCTTTAAAAGTGAAGAAACTAATAAAACTTACAGACACAACCGGTGTATGAATTGCAGAAGCAAATATACCATTTATTTGGCAGGCTGTGGAGATTGCCACCTACAATATGTAGGTATGACCTCCAGAGAGACACGTGTACGCATTAGGGAACACCTCTCGGACATTAAAACCAGTGTCCTGACCACCCCCTGGTGCAACATTTCAATTTAGTCCATAATAAGCAAGTGGAGAGTTTAAAATGGACTATTATTGAAATAGTGAGTACGAATCAAAGAGGGGGTGACAGAGATCAGGCACTGGCTAAGCGGGAGGTGTTCTGGATTTTTCACCTGCAGACCAGGCATCCTAAAGGCCTAAATTCGTCTTACGATCTCATAAATTTCTGGAATTAATTGGATAGTATAAATTGGTAAACTTTGTAGAGGCACTACCTTAATATCCCTGGGAGACTTTTTTAAGTTTATGGACTCCCTTGAATCAAGAATTTTATTACATTTGAAATACTCCATTGTAATTCAAATTCGGAACATCCGATTCATGTACACTAGATACATCAATATTCATTTTTAAATTAGGTTACAATTTAATTAGAATGAGCTACCAAGTATCAAATAACACTCAAACCAAATCTTGAACTCTATATCAACAATTGTACATTTGTTTTCCCATTCTTTCTTTTGGAATCTGCAGTTGACATAATTGAGTGATAACACATTGAAGCAAGTAGATCTGTAATAGTAATCTAACCCATTTGTGGGCTGGTCTAGGTTTATGTATCTACACTGTGTCAGATTTTGGCAATACACAGTAGAATTAATAAAGTGGATCATATGATTTTTTTTGTATAAACTAACAGTTTTTATTTTAAATTTGCTAAAGATCCAAAGAGTTACTGATATGTCAAGAAACCCCAAATGAATCGTAGTTGCATTTTACTATGTGTTATTCAAACTTGTGGTGTTTAATGTAGCCATTTCTATCAATTTCATTTATTTATTGTTAATCCAATACTTTGTAATTATTGTGTGTCATATTATTTGCAAAGGTAAACTGTTTAGCTGAGTTTAGAAACACAGGGCCAATGAGCCCAGTCACTTCTTAGCAATCCAGGTTAGCAATGAATTAGTTAAATTCAAACATGTAACCCTAGTTAATCAATTTGTTTTACTCCTCTTAAATAGCCCGTTAGTGAAAGGGTGGTTAGGAAGCTATGAGTACGGCAGTTCAACTGAAACGCGTAAGCTTTGGACACTAAGGGCATGTTTGTATGTCTATGTATGCACCGCTTTTAAGAATGGTTCAATAAAGAAAAGAAAAAGTTTTACTGCAGCTCCGGACTTTGTCTTTTTTCGTCTCCATTTTGAAGCCCTTCAGTTCCAGGTGATAAACTGTCAGCATTTTCCGGATGTTCTGGGTTATCCCTGGCTCCAAAAGCACAATCCCAGTCTCGACTGGCGCAGGTCTGAAATTTTGTTGTGGTATACGCAATGTATTTCCACTTGTATTCGGAAACCAGTTAAAATCTTGTGCACTTCTTCGGTATTTCAATTGCCAGGGGAGTATTGAGAGCTCCTAGACGTTTTTGACAAGGTGCGTGCCAGTACGTTGCCTCCTCACCGGTCTTACTATTGTGCCATAGACCTGCAACCTGGAGCCATTCCTCCTCGGGCCGGGTTTACCCTCTGTCTGTTGCGGAGAATTGTGCTATGGAGGAGTATGTTGCCGATGATGTGTCGTGGGGGATCATCCGCAAATCCTGCTCTCCTGTTGGGGCTGGCTTCTTCTTTGTGAAGAAAAAGGGTGGCAAGTTAAGACCATGCATCGATTGTAGGGGTCTTAATCGTCTTACCATTAAGAATGCTTACCCTATTCCGCTCATTATAGAACTCTTTGACCGCCTCAAGGGAGCTACGGTCTTTACTAAACTTGATTTGAGAGGAGCGTACAATCTCATTAGGATCCAGGAGGGCCATGAATGGAAAACAGCATTTAACTCCAGGAGCGGGCATTATGAGTATCTTGTAATGATCTTTGGCCTATATAATTCTCCTGCTGTTTTCCAGGAATTTATTAATGATGTCCTACGAGATATGTTGCAACAGTGTGTTGTGGTGTACTTAGACGACATCCTCATACACTGACCCACACTTGAGGCTCATCGTTCTGATGTTGCACAGGTTCTTCAGATACTATGTGAGAATGGCCTGTTTTGTAAACTCTAGAAATGTGAGTTCCATCAGACTCAAGTAACCTTCCTAGGTTATGTTATCTCCATTGCAGGGTTCTCCATGAATCCTGACAAGTTATCTGCAGTTCTGCAGTGGCCTCACCCAGTTGGTCTTCGGTCTATTCAACATTTTTTGGGGTTCGCCAATTACTATAGAAAGTTTATTAAAAAAAAATCTTCCTTGGTCAAACCTATCACAGACATGACCCGTAAAGAGAATGATCCACTTCATTGGTCACCTACTGCCATTAAGGCCTTTGATAGTCTTAAGACTGCCTTTGCTGCCGCTCCAGTTCTGGCTCATCCTAACCCTGTCCTACCTTTCGTTCTTGAGGTCGATGTGTCTGAGACACCATATCTACTGCAGATATTGTCAGAGAGGGGTTATTCAGTATTTTGCGAAGCCAAAATTGGACTTTCAGCCAGATGTTTCTAACTTTTGGACAGGTCCATGTCATGTGCAGAAGATTTGCGGAAGGAAAAGAACATTTAGGACAACTAGCAAAATTAACATTTCCACATTTAAGCCCTTTTTCTAGAGTGAAATACGACATGTGAATTACTTTCAAATGGGACTCCCTCCAGGTTGAGGAAAGAGTTGTTTGCATAACAACTTGAATTGAAGAATATAATAATTTGGGATCTAGTTCTTGCATTAATAGTGCAGCCCACTTGATACACAGCTTATCCAGTTTCAATGTTCCCCAGTCTGAGACTAGGGCATTATACCCTGGAGTAATTGACATGCATCCATTTTTAACTAATACCAACCAATTTTCGATATTTCCCAATGACCAGTTCCAGCCGTGATCAGTTATCAGTTTTTGAGCGTAATGTCTCGCTTGAAGATAAGCAAATAAATTTCTTTGTGGGAGATTAAATTCATGCCTAAGGGAATCAAATGTTTTAACACATTGTCTTTCCAAGTTTATTATTTGTATTACATTAGCAAGACCCTCATGCTTCCATTTTGAAAAGAGTACTGAATTTAGACCTGCTGGGAATTGAGGATTCCCCAGAAGTGGAAGATATCTTGAGACTCGGTATTCTATAGCTAGCCTATTACACATCTTTTTCCATGCCAAAATTGGATTATATATAGATCTCAATTTCTTTAGTGCAAGAGGTATAAAACCAACATTAGCGTGAATAAGTGCAACAAGAGAAACGGGATTTGTTATATTTTTTTCAAGATTGTTATTAGTAATGTAATCTTTTGAAAATATCCAATCTGTTACTATGCGAGCCAGAGAGACATAATTATAGGCCTTAAGATCAGGTAAAGCTAGACCCCCATATTTAATGGGGAGATAGAGCTTCTGCAGGGAAATTCTAGACCTCTTGTTTTGCCATATAAATGACCGCAAGGCTGAGTCAAAGGATGTCAGATCTTTTTTCCTAAGAATTACAGCAGTATTTTGAAGAATGTAGAGTATTTTTGGAAGTAAAATCATCTTGTAAGCAGCTATTCGTCCCGAAAGGGACAGCGGTAAATTATGCCAGTTTTTAAAAGTATCTTTAATTTTATTTATAATTGGTGTAATATTTAGGGAGTACCATTTATCAGGGTTCGGAGATATCATAATTCCTAGATATCTAAATGAATCCTGGACTATGGAAAAAGGTATATTTATGCATGATTCCTTAGTCTGTTTAATCCAGAGAAATTCTGATTTTGTGACATTCAGCTTGTATCCGGAAAAAGATCTGAATTGTTGTAAGATTAAAAGAAGTCTGGGTATATTTGTTTTGGTGTTAGTCATATAGATCAGAATGTCATCTGCATAAAGTGCAATTTTTGATTCGTGACTGCCTATTTTAATTCCCTCTAGTTGCTGTCTTATTGATATGGCAAGCGGTTCGATAGCAATATCAAAAAGGAGGGGGGACAGGGGGCAACCTTGCCGAGTCCCTCGCCGCAGGAGAATATCCTGTGAGAGAGACCCGTTAACTATCATCCTTGTAGATGCTTTACGGCACAGATTTGTGACAAACCTAAGAAATTTCCCTTTCAGCCCAAATTGCTCTAGTGAAGATAGAAGGTGGTCGTGCTGAACCGAGTCAAAAGCCTTCTCGGCATCTATGGCTAGAATTGCCTGATCCATGTTAGGCCCCTCCCCTAGTGAATCTGAGCCATCATTTGTTCTAAGATAATCAATAATAAGCATGAGTTCTCTGATTTTAGCGGACGAATTCCTATTCTTTATAAACCCAGCTTGATCAGGGTTAATAATAAGAGGTAGAACTAATTGCAGCCGTTGGGCTAATATGGAAGTTAAAAGTTTGTAATCTGAATTCATGAGAGCAATAGGTCTATAAGATTCCTTTAATACTGGGTCTTTCCCTTTTTTTAGAAGCAACGTCATGTAGGATGCTGAAAAATTTGCCGTAGGCTCATTGCCCTGCACATATATGTAATTAAATAGAGTAGTTACAAAGGGTGTTATACTTTGTGAAGTTATTTTGTAAAATTAGTTAGGGAGTGCATCTGGGCCAGGAGATTTATTAGAGGGTAAATTTTTAATTGTGTTGGCCACTTCTAAGTTGGTTATAGGAGAATACAACTGTTCTAGTGCATCCGAAGGTATTAAGGGATGCAAAATCTTTTTCCAAAAATCATCTCTTTGTGTGATATTCAGAGGTTCAGAGTTATATAAGTCAGTATAATAGTTAAAAAAGGTTCTGGTAAGGTCTTCAGAAGACCTAACTTTTTGACCATTAACATTTAATGTGTCTATCATCTGAGAGCCCTTTTCCTGTTTAAGAAGTTTTGCCAGCAGTTTACCTGATTTATTCCCATGCCTATGTAATTTTGCAGAAAATCTGATATCCTTTTGTGTTGATTTAAACAACAGCAATGAGTCCCTTTCTCCTAACGCTGCGGTATACTTAGCCCAGCTTAGCTGTGTGCTTTCGATTAAATAAGAATTATACGCATTTGTCACTGCACGTAAAAGCTCATTCTCCCTTTTTTTAAGTTTTTTGCTTCGTGTGATGGTGTATGCCAGAATTTCTCCCCTTAAGACCGCTTTTGCGGTTTCCCAAAATAAGTCAGGGCGATTCAGAGCTTCCGAGTTAAATGTCATGTATTCCCTGAATTTTATTTCCAACCAATTTTTGAACTTAACATCTAATGCCAGGTATGTAGGGATGTTTTAATAATTTTTATTAGACAATGTTATTATGAGTGTTACTGTACTTTTTAATGTATTTTTTATGTGTTTTGTGCAACTTTTTTATTTCACAAAACCATTTACCAGAGCTCTGAGGACGTGCTATCCCGACATGTTAACTTCAACTGCAATCTCGTTTACTTTAAACTTGTAACACGTGCACTACATCTGTTGCATGAAAACACACAAGATAAACCAATTTTCGTTTGCGCAAAACTGTTATCATTCCACTCGTAATCTAGCCCTATACAAGGGAGAGGTGCAGAGATGTGTCTGCCTGCACAGAATGTTAGATCAGGGCAACTGTGGTTTGGTTTATAACCTTCATAAGTAATGAGGAGCTAAGATTTTTTTTTTTTTAGACTTTATTAACAATAACATAAATCAACAATTTTCATACCACAAGAATATAAAAATTATGTATATAATAATAATGACTTGCAGTAGAAAAAATTCTCAAGTAAAAAGCAAACAGAAAACCACTAGAAAGCCACTATAATTATCACTATTTGCATGAAATGATGCCGGTCCGCCCACAATAAATGTCCCCTGCATTTCTTGCTAAGAATAAAAAAACTGCATGTGCAATTTGAAAATAGCTAACTGAAAAATATTAAACGTGCACTGCTAAACTGTCATACAAGAAAACAGCTAACTGGGCAAGAAGAAAGCTGTGGGTGGAGCTTGGTGGCCATTTTCAATTGCAAACAAACGATGATTATTTAAATGTTTCATATACTTCTTACAAGCTTATAGATGTGGACCAGTTGCGGGATGCTTCTCTGGTATGTAACAATAAGTTATCAAAATATGTATTGGGTCTAGACTGTCCCTTTAAAAAAAACTGCAATTTCATAAGGGTGTGTAAGACTTTTTTTTTTTTTTTAGTTGAAATGATTTTTATTAACATCATAGCATCATAACTGTTAGCAGTTATATAAGTCAGTATAATAGTTAAAAAAAGGTTCTGGTAAGGTCTTCAGAAGACCTAACTTTTTGACCATTAACATTTAATGTGTCTATCATCTGAGAGCCCTTTTCCTGTTTAAGAAGTTTTGCCAGCAGTTTACCTGATTTATTCCCATGCCTATGTAATTTTGCAGAAAATCTGATATCCTTTTGTGTTGATTTAAACAACAGCAATGAGTCCCTTTCTCCTAACGCTGCGGTATACTTAGCCCAGCTTAGCTGTGTGCTTTCGATTAAATAAGAATTATACGCATTTGTCACTGCACGTAAAAGCTCATTCTCCCTTTTTTTAAGTTTTTTGCTTCGTGTGATGGTGTATGCCAGAATTTCTCCCCTTAAGACCGCTTTTGCGGTTTCCCAAAATAAGTCAGGGCGATTCAGAGCTTCCGAGTTAAATGTCATGTATTCCCTGAATTTTATTTCCAACCAATTTTTGAACTTAACATCTAATGCCAGGTATGTAGGGATGTTTTAATAATTTTTATTAGACAATGTTATTATGAGTGTTACTGTACTTTTTAATGTATTTTTTATGTGTTTTGTGCAACTTTTTTATTTCACAAAACCATTTACCAGAGCTCTGAGGACGTGCTATCCCGACATGTTAACTTCAACTGCAATCTCGTTTACTTTAAACTTGTAACACGTGCACTACATCTGTTGCATGAAAACACACAAGATAAACCAATTTTCGTTTGCGCAAAACTGTTATCATTCCACTCGTAATCTAGCCCTATACAAGGGAGAGGTGCAGAGATGTGTCTGCCTGCACAGAATGTTAGATCAGGGCAACTGTGGTTTGGTTTATACCCTTCATAAGTAATGAGGAGCTAAGATTTTTTTTTTTTTAGACTTTATTAACAATAACATAAATCAACAATTTTCATACCACAAGAATATAAAAATTATGTATATAATAATAATGACTTGCAGTAGAAAAAATTCTCAAGTAAAAAGCAAACAGAAAACCACTAGAAAGCCACTATAATTATCACTATTTGCATGAAATGATGCCGGTCCGCCCACAATAAATGTCCCCTGCATTTCTTGCTAAGAATAAAAAAACTGCATGTGCAATTTGAAAATAGCTAACTGAAAAATATTAAACGTGCACTGCTAAACTGTCATACAAGAAAACAGCTAACTGGGCAAGAAGAAAGCTGTGGGTGGAGCTTGGTGGCCATTTTCAATTGCAAACAAACAATGATTATTTAAATGTTTCATATACTTCTTACAAGCTTATAGATGTGGACCAGTTGCGGGATGCTTCTCTGGTATGTAACAATAAGTTATCAAAATATGTATTGGGTCTAGACTGTCCCTTTAAAAAAAAACTGCAATTTCATAAGGGTGTGTAAGACTTTTTTTTTTTTTTTTTAGTTGAAATGATTTTTATTAACATCATAGCATCATAACTGTTACTGTACATCTATCCAGATAAAGCACATGATCAGAAAGTCTTATTTTTCACATAAGATTAGCATACAAATTACATATCCTTCAGGAGGATGATATTTAATGAAAACGTTCTTATAAATGTCTTTAGATATGGTTTCAAAAAGTCCTTCTCTTGGGTCAAAGAGTTCCGTTACAGCCTACGACAATCTAGTGTGGATATTTTACATTTTTCTTTTATTTTTTAAATGTGAACAAACTAATAAACAATTAAAATATTGTAATTCAAACTTGTGGTCCTTGCTGTGATTGCTTAGTGTGAAAGTTGCTTAACTATATATGATTTTAAATATATGAGAGTGTAGAATTGGGGTATGAATACCTTGAAACCTCTTGGGGTCTGTGGCGAGGGATGTTTTTTATAATTATTTTTTTTATTGATCTTTAAGTATACAAAGGAGATGTCATGAGTATACACAAATGTAATATATCACAATTATTACATGACTTACACAGATGCACATGGACTAATTTTCTATACAGATACAAAGGTATGTAGATCTTTAGTCCCAAGTGTAAAGTTGGTTAGAAAGTCGATAATTTTATTTCAAATTTTTTAGTCCAAAGCTCAGTTTTTTCATAAGTTAACGTTTGTAATAGAGTATGTAATAATTGTAATACATTTTATGTAAGAAACACCTTAAGCAATCATCTGAACAAAACAGGTAAATGAAAGGTGAACATGTCCGGTGTGTTGTGTATACTTGGCATGTTTCATTTGTAAAGATATTATGTTTCTTACAAATATGAAGAGGGAGGGGGAAAGGGGGAGGATAGAGGGAGAAAGAGGAGAGAGAAAAAAAAGGTTGGGGTGGGGAAAGGGGAGATGGCAGATTATATTTTCTAATGAGTACTAGGAGGATTCCAGATTTCTAGCATTGCTTCATGAATTTCTATTTTCCCATATATATATTTTGTTCTGGAGTTTCCAATGTGGGAACGTCAGTGGATTTCCGCCTCCGCTGGATAAAGGCTTTGGCACTGTTTAGCATTTTGACGGACTCCAGCTACCCCAACTGGGTAGCTCTGCCATAAGGGTCCTTCTTATACCTGGAACATGCTGCTATGTAGCAGAGCAAAGTGATTGTAGCAGAGCCCACCCAAATAACCAGACAGAACCAGTTATCGGGTGAAACAAAAGAACATCTTTATTGTGGAAACACTACTTTTATACACCAACTCATTTTGATAAGGAGTTTTATCAGACCCCCAGATCTCCCACCTTTCCCGCCCCTCCAGCCTGGCTAGCACCCCCATCGTGTCCATTGTCTTATAGGGTCCCAGTGGTATAGAGGTGGCTATTCTGGGGTGTTCCCGGGTGTGCGGCAGCACTTCCAGGGTGTCGTTGGAAAGCCCTCGGTCCCCAGATGCTACAGTCCAAAAAGCGACATGATCCATGGCTGGGGGCTGGAGCTACGGGTGATCAAATGTACACCATGAAGGCCAAGGGATAATAGAAGTTTTAGGGGGGTCCGGAACCCCCAGTTCCCAAGGGAGCTCCCCTCCTGCAATCACCCCACCTCTTGCTCTCGGTACCTTTAAGTGACATCATCCAAGATGGCGTCCCTTCAATTCCGATTGGCTGATAGAATTCTATCAGCCAATCGGAATTAAGGTAGAAAAAATCCTATTGGCTGATCCAATCAGCTAATAGGATTGAGCTTGCATTCTATTGGCTGTTCCAATCAGCCAATAGAATGCAAGCTCAATCCTACTGGCTGATTGGATCGGAATTGAAGGGATGCCATCTTGGATGATGTCACTTAAAGGTACCGTCATTTACTAAGAAGACTCCAGGTGAAGAGGATGCTCCGCGTCAGATGGCTTGAAGATGGACCTGCTCTGCTCCGGATGGATGAAGATAGAAGATGCCGTCTGGATGAAGACTTCTGCCCGACTGGAGGACCTCTTCTTCCCGGCTTGGATGAAGACTTCTGCCCGTCTGGAGGACCACTTCTGCCCGGCTTCGTTGAGGACCTTGGCCCGGTTGGGTGAAGACTTCTCAAGGTAGGGTGATCTTCAAGGGGTTAATGTTAGGTTTTATTAAGGGGGGATTGTGTGGGTTTTAGAATAGGGTTGGGTGTGTGGGTGGTGGGTTTTAACCCCTTAAGGACAATGCTATTTTTCAATTTATTTCCCTTAAGGACCAGGGCTATTTTTACATTTCTGCAGTGTTTGTGTTTAGCTGTAATTTTCCTCTTACTCATTTACTGTACCCACACATATTATATACTGTTTTTCTCGCCATTAAATGGACTTTCTAAAGATACCATTATTTTCATCATATCTTATAATTTACTATAATTTTGTTTATAAAATATGAGGAAAAAATGGAAAAAAACACACTTGTTCTAACTTTGACCCACAAAATCTGTTACACATCTACAACCACCAAAAAACAACCATGCTAAATAGTTTCTAAATTTTCTCCTGGGTTTAGAAATACCCAATGTTTACATGTTATTTGCTTCTTTTTTTTTTGCAAGTTATAGGGCAATAAGTACAAGTAGCACTTTGCTATTTTGAAACCACTTTTTTTCAAAATTAGCGCTAGTTACATTGGGACACTGATATCTTTCAGAAATCCCTGAATATCCCTTGACATGTTTATTTTTTTTTTTAGAAGACATCCCAAAGTATTGATCTAGGCCCATTTTGGTATACTTCATGCCACAATTTCACCGCCAAATGAGATCAAATAAAAACAATAGTCTACTTTTTCACAATTTTTTTCACAAACTTTAGGTTTCTCACTGAAATTATTTGCAAACATCTTGTGCAATTATGGCATAAATGGTTGTAATCGCTTCTCTGGGATCCCCTTTGTTCAGAAATAGCAGACATATATGGCTTTGGCGTTGCTTTTTGGTAATTAGAAGGACGCTAAATGCCACTGCGCACCACACGTGTATTATGCCCAGCAGTGAAAGGGTTAATTAGGGAGCATGTAGGGAGCTTCTAGGGTTAATTTTAGCTTTAGTGTAGTGTAGTAGACAACCCCAAGTATTGATCTAGGCCGATCTTGGTATATTTCATGCCACCATTTCACCGCTAAATGCGATCAAATGAAAAAAAATGTAAAATTTTTCACAGTTTTAGGTTTCTCACTGAAATTATTTACAAATAGCTTGTGCAATTATGGCACAAATGGTTGTAAAAGCTTCTCTGGGATTCCCTTTGTTCAGAAATAGCAGACATATATGACTTTGGCGTTGCTTCTTGGTAATTAGAAGGCCGCTAAATGCAGCTGCGCACCACACGTGTATTATGCCCAGCAGTGAAGGGGTTAATTATGGAGCTTGTAGGGTTAATTTTAGCTTTAGTGTAGTGTAGTAGACAACCCAAAGTATTGATCTAGGCCTGTTTTGGTATATTTCATGCCACCATTTCCCCGCCAAATGCGATCAAATAAAAACAAAACGTTCACTTTTTCACAATTTTTTTCACAAACTTTAGGTTTCTCACTGAAATTATTTACAAACTTGTGCAATTATGGCACAAATGGTTGTAAATGCTTCTCTGGGATCCCCTTTGTTCATAAATAGCAGACATATATGGCTTTGGCGTTGCTTTTTGGTAATTAGAAGGCCGCTAAATACCGCTGCGCATCACACGTGTTTTATGTCTAGCAGTGAAGGGGTTAATTAGGTAGCTTGTAGGGAGCTTGCAGGGTTAATTTTAGCTTTAATGTCGGGATCAGCCTCCCACCTGGCACATCACACCCCCTGATCCCTCCCAAACAGCTCTCATTCCCCCCCCACCCCACAATTGTCCCTGCCATCTTAAGTACTGGCAGAAAGTCTGCCAGTACTAAAATAAAAGTTTGTTTTGTTTAGCATATTTAAATATGATGATGTGTAGGATCCCCCTTAGCCCCCAACCTCCCTGATCCCCCCCAAACAGCTCTCTAACCCTCCCCCTCTACCTTATTGGTAGCCATCTTGGGTACTGGCAGCTGTCTGCCAGTACCCAGTTTACTAAAAAAAACAGCTTTTTTTATATTTTATTATTTTTTTCTGTAGTGTAGCTTCCCCCAGCCCCTCCAAGATCCCTTAGATGTATTTTTTAAATTGATTTTTTGCCCACTCTATCCCACTTTTTTTAAAAAAATTTCTGTAGTGTAGCCGTTTCCACCCGCTTCCACCCTATGCACGCGCCCACCCCCGCCCTCCCATGCATGTGTGCGCACCTCCGTGCATGCCCTCAATGATCACGCCCATGATCCCGCCCCCCTCAACGTCATATGGCCCATCAATGGCTGCCCACCCGCCTCCCACGTAAGCTCCCACCCACCAATGATACCGGCCATCGATGTCCGGTGCAGAGAGGGCCACAGAGTGGCTCTCTCTGCATCGGATGGCCAACTGGTGTTATTGCAGGATGCCTTGATATCGAGGCATCACTGCAATAACCGGAAAGCAGCTGGAAGCGAGCAGAATCGCTTCCAGCCGCTTTAAACCCCTAATGTCGTACAGGGTACGTCGCTGGTCTTTAAAGACCAGGTTGTGTGCGGCGTACCCTGTACGACATGTGTTGTTAAGGGGTTAATGTTGGGGGGGTATTGTACTTTTTTACAGGTAAAAGAGCTGATTACTTTGGGACAATGCCCCGCAAAAAGCCCTTTTAATGGCTATTTGTAATTTAGTATAGGGTAGGGCTTTTTATTATTTTGGGGGGCTTTTTTATTTTATTAGGGGGATTAGATTAGGTGTAATTAGTTTAACAAACTTGTAATTATTTTATTATTTTCTGTAATTTAGTGGGGGGGTTTCCGTAATTTAGATAATGTTATTTAATTGTAATTAATTGTATTAAGTTTATTTAATTTATTTAATTATAGTGTAGTGTTAGGTGTAATTGTAACTTATGTTAGGTTTTATTTTACAGGTACTTTTGTCTTTATTGTAACTAGGTAGCTATTAAATAGTTAATAACTATTTAATAACTATTGTACCTAGCTAAAATAAATACAAAGTTGCCTGTAAAATAAAAATAAATCCTAAACTAGCTACAATGTAACTATTAGTTATATTGTAGCTAGCTTAAGGTTTATTTTACAGGTAAGTATTTAGTAGTGATGTCGCGAACTTAAAAATTTCCAACTTCAATAGGCAGGCGAACTTTAAAACCCACAAGGACTCTTTCTGGCCACAATAGTGATGGAAAAGTTGTTTCAAGGGGACTAACACCTGGACTGTGGCATGCTGGAGGGGGATCCATGTCAAAACTCCCATCTAAAATTACATAGTTGATGCAGAGTCTGCTTTTAACCCATAAAGGGCCTAAATCACCTAACATTAATAAATTGTTTGCAATAACATGCTTTAAAACATCAGTTATGATGTCGTATCGATCAGGTAGTGTAAGGGTTACGCCCGCTTCACAGTGACAGACCAAACTCCAAGTGTAACGCACCGCAAACAGTCCATTTGCACAACCACGAGATAGATAGATTTGATAGATAGATAGATACATAGATTACATAGCTCAATCGATGCAATATACATATGATCGATACAAATTACATAGATCAATAGATGCAATATACATTTGATAGATACGAATTACATAGATCAATCGATGCAATATCCATTTGATAGATACGAATGTTATCGATCCAAAGATGCAATATACATTTGATAGATACGAATTACATCAATCAAAAGATGCAATATACATTCTATAGATACGAATTACATCGATCAATAGATGCAATATACATTTCATAGATACGTTTGATAGTTAGATAGATTTGATAGATAAATAGATAGATTTGAAAGCTATATAATTTCCCTGACAGAGTATAACAATAAGACATGCGGTCTGGGACGTAGTACTATTCTTAGCAGTTTACTACTACCTGTTACTCCCCCTATCGGGGGAGGTCTATATGGCCTGCATTTGTGGAACAGGGAGATGGAAGAAGATGATTGGTCTGTCCTCCTACTTCAAATTTGTCAAAAACACAAGTGGCTGTCTCAAAACAGTCCGGACACGAGATAGATAGATTTGATAGATAGATATACATAGATTGATAGTTAGATAGAATCGATAGAAGATAAATAGATAGATTTGATAGATAGATATATAATTACCCTGACAAAGTATAATAATTAAACATGCGGTCTGGGACCCATGGTAACTAGGTTGTGTTAAGTAGTACTATTCTTAGCACTTTCATCCCTGTAACTCCTCCTATCGGGGGAGGTCTATATGGCCTGCATGATTACCATGACAAAGTATAACAACAAGACACGCGGTCTGGGATGCATGGTAACTAGGTTGTGTTAAGTAAAACTTTTCTTAGCAGTTTAATCCCTCTTACCCCCCCCCCTTTCGGTGGAGGTCAATATGGCCTGCATGATTACCCTGACAAAGTATAACAACAAAACATGCGGTGTGGGACCCATGGTAACTAAGTTGTGTTAAGTAGTACTATTCTTAATACTTTAATCCCTGTTACTCCCCCTATCAAGGGAGGTCTATATGGCCTGCATGATTACCCTGGCAAAATATAACAACAAGACATGCAGTCTGGGACCCATGGTAACTAGGTTGTGTTAAGTAATACTATTCTTAGCACTTTAATCCCTGTTACTCCCCCTATCGGGGGAGGTCTATATGGCCTGCCTGATTATCCTGACAAAATCTAACAACAAGACATGTGGTCTGGGAACCACTGTTAATGTTAACTAGGTTGTGTTAAGTTGTACTATTCTTAGCACTTTAATCCCTGTTACTCCCCCTATCAAGGGAGGTCTAAATGGCCTGCATGATTAACCTGACAAAGTATAACAACAAGACATGCGGTCTGGGAACCAGTGTTAACTAGGTTGTGTTAAGTTGTACTATTCTTAGCACTTTAATCCCTGTTACTCCCCCTATCAAGGGAGGTGTATATGGCCTGCATGATTACCCTGACAAAGTATAATAACAAAACATGCGGTCTGGGACCCATGGTGGTACTGGTATAACTAGGTTTTCTTAAGTATTACTATTCTTAGCAGTTTAATCCCTGTGATTGGTCTGTCCTCCTACTTCAAATCTGTCAAAAACACAAGTGGCTGTCTCAAAACAGTCCGGACACAAGATAGATAGATAGATAGATAGATAGATATATATACATAGATTGATAGTTAGATAGAATCGATAGAAGATAAATAGATAGATTTGTTAGATATATAATTACCCTGACAAAGTATAATAATTAAACATGCGGTCTGGGACCCATGGTAACTAGGTTGTGTAAAGTAGTACTATTCCTAGCACTTTCATCCCTGTAACTCCTCCTATCGGGGGAGGTCTATATGGCCTGCATGATTACCATGACAAAGTATAACAACAAGACACGCGGTCTGGGACCCATGGTAACTAGGTTGTGTTAAGTAGTACTTTTCTTAGCACTTTAATCCCTGTTACTCCCCCTATCGGGGGAGGTCTATATGGTCTGCATGATTACCTTACCAAAATATAACAATAAGACATGCGGTCTGGAAACCAGTGTTAACTAGGTTGTGTTAAGTTGTACTATTCTTAGCACTTTAATCCCTGTTACTCCCCCTATCAAGGGAGTTCTATATGGCCTGCATGATTACCCTGACAAAGTATAGCAACCAAACATGCAGTCTGGGACCCATGGTGGTACTGGTATAACTAGGTTTTCTTAAGTATTACTATTCTTAGCAGTTTAATCCCTGTGATTGGTCTGTCCTCCTACTTCAAATTTGTCAAAAACACAAGTGGCTGTCTCAAAACAGTCCGGACACAAGATAGATAGATAGGATAGATAGATATACATAGATTGATAGTTAGATAGAATCGATAGAAGATAAATAGATAGATTTGTTAGATATATAATTACCCTGACAAAGTATAATAATTAAACATGCGGTCTGGGACCCATGGTAACTAGGTTGTATTAAGTAGTACTATTCTTAGCACTTTAATCCCTGTTACTCCCCCTATCGGGGGAGGTCTATATGGCCTGCATGATTACCTTACCAAAATATAACAATAAGACATGCGGTCTGGGAACCAGTGTTAACTAGGTTGTGTTAAGTTGTACTATTCTTAGCACTTTAATCCCTGTTACTCCCCCTATCGGGTGAGGTCTATATGGCCTGCATGATTACCCTTACAAAATATAATAATAAAACATATGCTCTGGGACCCATGGTAAGGTTGTGTTAAGTAGTACTGTTCTTTGCATTTTAATACCTGTTACTCACCCTATCGGGTGAGGTCTATATGGCCTGCATGATTACCCTTAAAAAATATAATAATAAAACATATGCTCTGGGACTCATGGTAAGGTTGTGTTAAGTAGTACTGTTCTTAGCATTTTAATACCTGTTACTCACCCTATCGGGGGAGGTCTATATGGCCTGCATGATTACCCTTACAAAATATAATAATAAAACATATGCTCTGGGACCCATGGTAAGGTTGTGCTAAGTAGTACTGTACTTAGCATTTTAATACCTGTTACTCACCCTATCGGGGGAGGTCTATATGGCCTGCATGATTACCCTTACAAAATATAATAATAAAACATGCGGTCTGGGACCCATGGTAACTAGGATGTGTTAAGTAGTACTGTTCTTATTAGTTTAATACCTGTTACAACCCCTAATGGTGGGAGGTCTATATGGCCTGCATGATTAGCCGCACCAAACAAAACAACAAGACATGCATTCTTGGACTGGGACCCATGGCTAACTTGGTTGTGTAAAGTAGTACTGTTCTTACCACTTTCATCCCTATTACTGCCACCTCTGGGGGAGGTCTACATGGCCATCATGATTACCTTACCAAAATATAACAATAAGACATGCGGTCTCGGACCCATGGTAACTAGGTTGTGTTAAGTAGTACTGTTCTTATTAGTTTAATACCTGTTACAACCCCTAATGGTGGGAGGTCTATATGAACTGCATGATTAGCCGCACCAAACAAAACAACAAGACATGCGGTCTTGGACTGGGACCCATGGCTAACTCGGTTGTGTAAAGTAGTACTATTCTTAGCACTTTCATCCCTGTTACTTCCAGACCTCTCGGGGGAGGTCTACATGGCCATCATGATTAGCCTAACAAAGTACAACAATAAAACCTGGGCTCTTGAAACCATGGTAAGTAGGTTTATTTCGGTAGTACTGTTCTTATTAGTTTAATACCTGTTACAACCCCTAATGGTGGGAGGTCTATATGGCCTGCATGATTAGCCGCACCAAACAAAACAACAAGACATGCGGTCTTGGACTGGGACCCATGGCTAACTCGGTTGTGTAAAGTAGTACTATTCTTAGCACTTTCATCCCTGTTACTTCCAGACCTCTCGGGGGAGGTCTACATGGCCATCATGATTAGCCTAACAAAGTACAACAATAAAACCTGGGCTCTTGAAACCATGGTAAGTAGGTTTATTTCGGTAGTACTGTTCTTATTAGTTTAATACCTGTACAACCCCTAATGGTGGGAGGTCTATATGGCCTGCATGATTAGTCGCACCAAATAAAACAACAAGACATGCGTTCTTGGACTGGGACCCATGGCTAACTTGGTTGTCTTCCAACGGATCCCATCAAACATTTAAGTAGTATTGAGAACCACTACTTTTTAAGGTACTTTTAAAAGGTGTTACAAGGCACTTTTTGACGATCAACCACTTTTATCAAATATCACCCTATCTTAGGTTGTTTTATACAATTTTACTAGATCTTTATTTTTATCCACTGCAGTGCGATACACATATAACTTATATATTATGCAAGTTATGTATTTTATGTCATTTTATGTCTTTTTAATCTGCCTATTTTAATTTTAAATATAAACCATATTGTATTTGAATTCTAATATAAATCACATTGTATTTGTTCTTTATCCTACTTGTATTCGTTACAACTTGTACTCGCTACATTTTTACAATATAAATTGTCACATTTTGTACAACACCTCAGTTTTCTGTCTATCATTTACATTTGATCCACACAATCTTATAATCTTATCATCAAAAAAACGAATTATCACGTATAAATTTTATGTTTTTTACATTTATTCACTAATCACGTTGCAACACTATTAAAAGCACTTTTTATTTATTTTTCAATTAATTGAAACTCAGCTCCCCTTCATTTGTCCGTTCTAACTTGGTTGTGTACTATTCTTAGCACTTTCATCCCTGTTACTGCCACCTCTCGGGGAGGTCTACATGGCCATCATGATTAGCCTAACAAAGTACAACAACAAAACATGCGGTCTGGGACCCATGGTAACTAGGTTGTGTTAAGTAGTACTGTTCTTATTAGTTTAATACCTGTTACAACCCCTAATGGTGGGAGGTCTATATGGCCTGCATGATTAGCCGCGCCAAATTAAACAACAAGACATGGCTAACTCGGTTGTGTAAAGTAGTACTATTCTTAGCACTTTCATCCCTGTTACTTCCAGACCTCTCGGGGGAGGTCTACATGGCCATCATAATTACCCTCACCAAAATATAACAACAAGACGTTTGGTCAGGGAACCATGGTAAGGTTACTTCCTTTTGCACAATCAAGTATACCAGTTGCAGACAGAGGTTCTGACCCTGCATTATGGCTGCACCTCTCCCTAAAAGAGGCATCCGTTACAGAGTCTGTGGTTATGTATGCAAAGAGCTGGCCTGCCTAAAAGGAGCAGCAAGGCAGTACAGGTCGTTCTCCTTCAGCCGTTTTATACGATGGCCCACGACCCTCAACAGCCACAACAGCATGAAACACCACATATGCCATCCTTTTGCACAATAGAGTACAGGTATGGCATTGATTTGCGGAACCCGGAGATAATTTAGAGGAACCGGGAATATTGAACAAAAAACGTGCTTGGACACCCAGTACAGGTCGTTCTCCTTCCGCCTTTGTAGACGAGGGTCCAGGACCCTCCACAGACACAACAGCAGGAAACACCACCTATGCCATCTTTTTGAACAATAGAGTACAGGTATGGCATCGATTTTAGGAACACGGAGATAATTTTTAGGAACCGGGAAATTTAAAAAGAAACATGATTGGACACCCAGTACACGTCGTTCTCCTTCAGCCTTTTTATAAGAGGATCCCGGACCCTCAACAGAAACAACAGCAGGAAAGAGCACATATGCCATCCTTTTGATCAACAGAGTACAGGTATGGCATTGATTTTAGGAACACGGAGATAATTTTTAGGAACCGGGAAATTGAACAAAAAAAATGATTGGACACTCAGTACACTTCGTTCTCCTTCAGCCTTTTTATAAGAGGGTCCAGGACCCTCAACAGAAACAACAGCAGGAAAGAGGACATATGCCATCCTTTTGAACAATAGAGTACAGGTACGGCATTGATTTTAGAAACCCGGAGATAATTTTTAGGAACCGGGAAATTGAACAAAAAAAAATGATTGGTCACCCAGTACACGTCGTTCTCCTTCAGCCTTTTTATAAGAGGCTCCAGGACCCTCAACAGAAACAACAGCAGGAAAGAGGATATATGGCATAGTTTTGAACAATAGAGTACAGGTACTGCATTGATTTTAGAAACCCGGAGATAATTTTTAGGAACTGGGAAATTGAACAAAAAAAATGATTGGACACCCAGTACACTTCGTTCTCCTTCAGCCTTTTTATAAGAGGGTCCAGGACCCTCAACAGAAACAACAGCAGGAAAGAAAACATATGCCATCCTTTTGAACAACAGAGTACAGGTACGGCATTGATTTTAGAAACCCGGAGATAATTTTTAGGAACCGGGAAATTGAACAAAAAAAATGATTGGACACCCAGTACACTTCGTTCTCCTTCAGCCTTTTTATAAGAGGCTCCAGGACCCTCAACAGAAACAACAGCAGGAAAGAGGACATATGCCATCCTTTTGAACAATAGAGTACAGGTACGGCATTGATTTTAGAAACCCGGAGATAATTTTTAGGAACCGGGAAATTGAACAAAAAAAAATGATTGGTCACCCAGTACACGTCGTTCTCCTTCAGCCTTTTTATAAGAGGCTCCAGGACCCTCAACAGAAACAACAGCAGGAAAGAGGACATATGGCATCCTTTTGAACAATAGAGTACAGGTACGGCATTGATTTTAGAAACCCGGAGATAATTTTTAGGAACCGGGAAATTGAACAAAAAAAATGATTGGACACCCAGTACACATCATTCTCCTTCAGCCTTTTTGTAAGAGGCTCCAGGACCCTCAATAGAAACAACAGCAGGAAAGAGGACATATGGCATCCTTTTGAACAATAGAGTACAGGTACGGCATTGATTTTAGAAACCCGGAGATAATTTCTAGGAACCGGGAAATTTAACAAAAAAAATGATTGGACACCCAGTACACTTCGTTCTCCTTCAGCCTTTTTATAAGAGGGTTCAGGACCCTCAAAAGAAACAACAGCAGGAAAGAGGACATATGGCATCCTTTTGAACAATAGAGTACAGGTACAGCATTGATTTTAGAAACCCGGAGATAATTTTTAGGAACCGGGAGATGGAAAAAGATGCTTGGACAACCAGTACACTTTGTTCTCCTTCAGCCTTTTTAGACGAGGGTCCCGGACCCTCAACAGAAACAACAGCAGGAAACACCACATATGCCATCCTTTTGCACAATAGATTACAGATATGGCATTGATTTGAGGAACCCGGAGATAATTTAGAGGAACCTGGAATATTGATCAAAAAACGTGCTTGGACACCCAGTACAGGTCGTTCTCCTTCAGCCTTTTTATACGATGGCCCACGACCCAAAACAGGCACAACAGCATGAAACACCACATATGCCACCCTTTTGCACAATCGAGTACAGGTATGGCATTGATTTTAGGAACCCGGAGATAATTTAGAGGAACCGGAAGATTGAACAAAAAATGTGCTTGGACACCCAGTACAGGTCATTCTCCTTCAGCCTTTTTATACGATGGCCCACGACCCAAAACAGGCACAACAGCATGAAACACCACATATGCCATCCTTTTACACAATCGAGTACAGGTATGGCATTGATTTCAGGAACCCGGAGATAATTTAGAGGAACCGGGAATATTGAACAAAAAACGTGCTTGGACACCCAGTACAGGTCGTTCTCCTTCAGCCTTTTTATAAGATGGCCCACGACCCTCAACAGGCACAACAGCATGATACACCACATATGCCACCCTTTTGCACAATCGAGTACAGGTATGGCATCCATTTTAGAAACCCGGAGATAAGTTTTAGGAACCGGGAGATGGAAAAAGATGCTTGGACAACCAGTACACTTTGTTCTCCTTCAGCCTTTTTAGACGAGGGTCCCGGACCCTCAACAGAAACAACAGCAGGAAACACCACATATGCCATCCTTTTGCACAATAGATTACAGATATGGCATTGATTTGAGGAACCCGGAGATAATTTAGAGGAACCTGGAATATTGATCAAAAAACGTGCTTGGACACCCAGTACAGGTCGTTCTCCTTCAGCCTTTTTATACGATGGCCCACGACCCAAAACAGGCACAACAGCATGAAACACCACATATGCCATCCTTTTTCACAATCGAGTACAGTTATGGCATTGATTTCAGGAACCCGGAGATAATTTAGAGGAACCGGGAATATTGAACAAAAAACGTGCTTGGACACCCAGTACAGGTCGTTCTCCTTCAGCCTTTTTATAAGATGGCCCACGACCCACAACAGCATGATACACCACATATGCCACCCTTTTGCACAATCGAGTACAGGTATGGCATCCATTTTAGAAACCCGGAGATGAGTTTTAGGAACCGGGAGATGGAAAAAGATGCTTGGACAACCAGTACACTTTGTTCTCCTTCAGCCTTTTTAGACGAGGGTCCCGGACCCTCAACAGAAACAACAGCAGGAAACACCACATATGCCATCCTTTTGCACAATAGATTACAGATATGGCATTGATTTGAGGAACCCGGAGATAATTTAGAGGAACCTGGAATATTGATCAAAAAACGTGCTTGGACACCCAGTACAGGTCGTTCTCCTTCAGCCTTTTTATACGATGACCCACGACCCAAAACAGGCACAACAGCATGAAACACTACATATGCCATCCTTTTTCACAATCGAGTACAGGTATGGCATTGATTTGAGGAACCTGGAGATAATTTAGAGGAACCGGAAGGTTGAACAAAAAATGTGCTTGGACACCCAGTACAGGTCGTTCTCCTTCAGCCTTTTTATACGATGGCCCACGACCCAAAACAGGCACAACAGCATGAAACACCACATATGCCATCCTTTTACACAATCGAGTACAGGTATGGCATTGATTTGAGGAACCCGGAGATAATTTAGAGGAACCGGGAATATTGACCAAAAAACATGCTTGGACACCCAGTACAGGTCGTTCTCCTTCAGCCTTTTTATAAGATGGCCCACGACCCTCAACAGGCACAACAGCATGATACACCACATATGCCACCCTTTTGCACAATCGAGTACAGGTATGGCATCCATTTTAGAAACCCGGAGATAAGTTTTAGGAACCGGGAGATGGAAAAAGATGCTTGGACAACCAGTACACTTTGTTCTCCTTCAGCCTTTTTAGACGAGGGTCCCGGACCCTCAACAGAAACAACAGCAGGAAACACCACATATGCCATCCTTTTGCACAATAGATTACAGATATGGCATTGATTTGAGGAACCCGGAGATAATTTAGAGGAACCTGGAATATTGATCAAAAAAACGTGCTTGGACACCCAGTACAGGTCGTTCTCCTTCAGCCTTTTTATACGATGGCCCACGACCCAAAACAGGCACAACAGCATGAAACACCACATATGCCATCCTTTTTCACAATCGAGTACAGGTATGGCATTGATTTGAGGAACCCGGAGATAATTTAGAGGAACCGGAAGGTTGAACAATCATCTCATCATCAGGCCTTTTTTACTCAAATGTATCGCCCAATGTCAGTCCCTTCTGGATCCTTCCCTCATTCATTTTAATAAAGGTGAGATAGTCAAGACTTTTTTGACCTAGGCGACTTCTCTTCTCAGTGACAAAACCTCCTGCTGCACTGAAGGTCCTTTCGGACAGGACACTTGAAGCGGGGCAGGCCAGAAGTTCAATTGCAAATTGGGATAGCTCAGGCCACAGGTCAAGCCTGCACACCCAGTAGTCAAGGGGTCCATCGCTCCTCAGAGTGTCGAGATCCGCAGTTAATGCTAGGTAGTCTGCTACCTGTCGGTTGAGTCTTTCTCTGAGGCTGGATCCCGAAAGGCTCTGGCGATGCATAGGAGTTAAAAAGGTCCGCATGTCCTCCATCAACAACACGTCAGGAAAGCATCCTGTCCTTGCCGCCGTGGTCGTGGGATGAAGAGGATTACTTTCATCTCTTCCCCTGTTAGATTCCCGTTGTGCTGTGACCGCTGTGTAAAGCATAGTTTTAATTTATTTTTAAAATGCTCCATCCTTTCCGACTTGCGGGAATTTAGTAACATTTCAGGCACTTTATGCTTATACCGGGGGTCTAGTAGCATGGACACCCAGTACAGGTCGTTCTCCTTCAGCTTTTTTATACGAGGGTCCCTCAACAGGCACAACAGCATGAAAGACCCCATTTGCACAAGGTTGGATGTCGAGCTAATCATGTCCCGTTCCTAGCCCTCACTGATGTCACTGAGGGTATCTTCTTCCCCCCCAGCCACGTACAACACCACGGGTACCAGAGAGGTGACAACAACGAGCACCCTGGGATGCCTATTGTGCTTGGTCTTCCTCCTCCTCCTCAAAGCCACATTCCTTCTCTGACTCCTCTTCCTCACAATCCTCTTCCTGCATTGCCGCAGGTCCAGCAAGCGATGCTGATAAGGCTGTTTCTGGTGGTGATGGACACCACAACTCTTCTTCTTCACGCTCATCTACGGCCTGATCCAGCACTCTTCGCAGGGCACGCTCCAGGAAGAAAACAAATAGTATGATGTCGCTGATGGTGCCTTCGGTGCGACTGACAAGGTTTGTCACCTCCTCAAAAGGACGCATGAGCCTACAGGCATTGCGCATGAGCGTCCAGTAATTTGGCAAAAAAATCCCCAGCTTCCCAGAGGCTGTCCTAGCACCCCGGTCATACAAATACTCATTAACAGCTTTTTCTTGTTGGAGCAGGCGGTCGAACATTAGGAGTGTTGAATTCCACCGTGTCGGGCTGTCGCAAATCAAGCGCCTCACTGGCAGGTTGTTTCGACGCTGGATATCGGACAAGTGCGCCATGGCCGTGTAGGAACGCCTGAAATGGTCACACACCTTCCTGGCCTGCTTCAGGATGTCCTGTAAGCCTGGGTACTTATGCACAAAGCGTTGTACAATCAGATTACACACATGTGCCATGCACGGCACATGTGTCAACTTGCCCAATTTCAATGCTGCCACCAAATTACTTCCATTGTCAGAAACAACCTTGCCAATCTCCAGTTGGTGCGGAGTCAGCCACTGATCCACCTGTGTGTTCAGGGCGGTCAAGAGTGCTGGTGCGGTGTGACTCTCCGGTTTCAGGCAAGTCAACCCCAAGACGGCGTGACACTGCCATATCCGGGATGTTGAATAGTACCTGGGGACCTGGGGGGGTGCCATTGATGTGCAGCAAGATGCAGAAGCAGAAGAGGACTCAGCCGAGGAAGAGGTTATGGAAGAGGATGGAGTAGGCGGAGTAGAGGAGGTAGCAGCAGGCCTGCCTGCAAGTCGTGGCGGTGTCACCAACTCTTCTGCAGAGCCACGCATTCCATGCTTGTCAGACGTCAGCAGGTTTACCCAATGTGCAGTGTAAGTGATATACCTGCCCTGACCATGCTTTGCAGACCAGCTATCCGTGGTCATATGGACCCTTGCCCCAACGCTGTGTGCCAGACATGGCATTACTTCCGTTTTAATTTATTTTTAAAATGCTCCATCCTTTCCGACTTGCGGGAATTTAGTAACATTTCAGGCACTTTATGCTTATACCGGGGGTCTAGTAGCATGGACACCCAGTACAGGTCGTTCTCCTTCAGCTTTTTTATACGAGGGTCCCTCAACAGGCACGACAGCATGAAAGACCCCATTTGCACAAGGTTGGATGTCGAGCTAATCATGTCCCGTTCCTAGTCCTCACTGATGTCACTGAGGGTATCTTCTTCCCCCCCAGCCACGTACAACACCACGGGTACCAGAGAGGTGACAACAACGAGCACCCTGGGATGCCTATTGTGCTTGGTCTTCCTCCTCCTCCTCAAAGCCACATTCCTTCTCTGACTCCTCTTCCTCACAATCCTCTTCCTGCATTGCCGCAGGTCCAGCAAGCGATGCTGATAAGGCTGTTTCTGGTGGTGATGGACACCACAACTCTTCTTCTTCACGCTCATCTACGGCCTGATCCAGCACTCTTCGCAGGGCACGCTCCAGGAAGAAAACAAATAGTATGATGTCGCTGATGGTGCCTTCGGTGCGACTGACAAGGTTTGTCACCTCCTCAAAAGGACGCATGAGCCTACAGGCATTGCGCATGAGCGTCCAGTAATTTGGCAAAAAAATCCCCAGCTTCCCAGAGGCTGTCCTAGCACCCCGGTCATACAAATACTCATTAACAGCTTTTTCTTGTTGGAGCAGGCGGTCGAACATTAGGAGTGTTGAATTCCACCATGTCGGGCTGTCGCAAATCAAGCGCCTCACTGGCAGGTTGTTTCGACGCTGGATATCGGACAAGTGCGCCATGGCCGTGTAGGAACGCCTGAAATGGTCACACACCTTCCTGGCCTGCTTCAGGATGTCCTGTAAGCCTGGGTACTTATGCACAAAGCGTTGTACAATCAGATTACACACATGTGCCATGCACGGCACATGTGTCAACTTGCCCAATTTCAATGCTGCCACCAAATTACTTCCATTGTCAGAAACAACCTTGCCAATCTCCAGTTGGTGCGGAGTCAGCCACTGATCCACCTGTGTGTTCAGGGCGGTCAAGAGTGCTGGTGCGGTGTGACTCTCCGGTTTCAGGCAAGTCAACCCCAAGACGGCGTGACACTGCCATATCCGGGATGTTGAATAGTACCTGGGGACCTGGGGGGGTGCCATTGATGTGCAGCAAGATGCAGAAGCAGAAGAGGACTCAGCCGAGGAAGAGGTTATGGAAGAGGATGGAGTAGGCGGAGTAGAGGAGGTAGCAGCAGGCCTGCCTGCAAGTCGTGGCGGTGTCACCAACTCTTCTGCAGAGCCACGCATTCCATGCTTGTCAGACATCAGCAGGTTTACCCAATGTGCAGTGTAGGTGATATACCTGCCCTGACCATGCTTTGCAGACCAGCTATCCGTGGTCATATGGACCCTTGCCCCAACGCTGTGTGCCAGACATGGCATTACTTCCGTTTTAATTTATTTTTAAAATGCTCCATCCTTTCCGACTTGCGGGAATTTAGTAACATTTCAGGCACTTTATGCTTATACCGGGGGTCTAGTAGCATGGACACCCAGTACAGGTCGTTCTCCTTCAGCTTTTTTATACGAGGGTCCCTCAACAGGCACGACAGCATGAAAGACCCCATTTGCACAAGGTTGGATGTCGAGCTAATCATGTCCCGTTCCTAGTCCTCACTGATGTCACTGAGGGTATCTTCTTCCCCCCCAGCCACGTACAACACCACGGGTACCAGAGAGGTGACAACAACGAGCACCCTGGGATGCCTATTGTGCTTGGTCTTCCTCCTCCTCCTCCTCAAAGCCACATTCCTTCTCTGACTCCTCTTCCTCACAATCCTCTTCCTGCATTGCCGCAGGTCCAGCAAGCGATGCTGATAAGGCTGTTTCTGGTGGTGATGGACACCACAACTCTTCTTCTTCACGCTCATCTACGGCCTGATCCAGCACTCTTCGCAGGGCACGCTCCAGGAAGAAAACAAATAGTATGATGTCGCTGATGGTGCCTTCGGTGCGACTGACAAGGTTTGTCACCTCCTCAAAAGGACGCATGAGCCTACAGGCATTGCGCATGAGCGTCCAGTAATTTGGCAAAAAAATCCCCAGCTTCCCAGAGGCTGTCCTAGCACCCCGGTCATACAAATACTCATTAACAGCTTTTTCTTGTTGGAGCAGGCGGTCGAACATTAGGAGTGTTGAATTCCACCATGTCGGGCTGTCGCAAATCAAGCGCCTCACTGGCAGGTTGTTTCGACGCTGGATATCGGACAAGTGCGCCATGGCCGTGTAGGAACGCCTGAAATGGTCACACACCTTCCTGGCCTGCTTCAGGATGTCCTGTAAGCCTGGGTACTTATGCACAAAGCGTTGTACAATCAGATTACACACATGTGCCATGCACGGCACATGTGTCAACTTGCCCAATTTCAATGCTGCCACCAAATTACTTCCATTGTCAGAAACAACCTTGCCAATCTCCAGTTGGTGCGGAGTCAGCCACTGATCCACCTGTGTGTTCAGGGCGGTCAAGAGTGCTGGTGCGGTGTGACTCTCCGGTTTCAGGCAAGTCAACCCCAAGACGGCGTGACACTGCCATATCCGGGATGTTGAATAGTACCTGGGGACCTGGGGGGGTGCCATTGATGTGCAGCAAGATGCAGAAGCAGAAGAGGACTCAGCCGAGGAAGAGGTTATGGAAGAGGATGGAGTAGGCGGAGTAGAGGAGGTAGCAGCAGGCCTGCCTGCAAGTCGTGGCGGTGTCACCAACTCTTCTGCAGAGCCACGCATTCCATGCTTGTCAGACGTCAGCAGGTTTACCCAATGTGCAGTGTAGGTGATATACCTGCCCTGACCATGCTTTGCAGACCAGCTATCCATGGTCATATGGACCCTTGCCCCAACGCTGTGTGCCAGACATGGCATTACTTCCATTTGCACAACAGAGTACAGGTTTGGGATTGCCTTTTGTGAAAAGAAATTTCTGCCAGTTACCTTCCACTGCGGTGTCCCAATAGATACAAATTTTTTGACTCCACCAGCTTGTATGGTAAATGCTGGCGGGCTTAGAGTTCAGACCAGCTGTCAGACGCCAGGCAAGGGGGTGACTTTGAGAAATTGGCTTCTTACGCTCAAACATGTCCTTGACAGACACCTAACTGTGGGCAGATGACCAGGAACTGCTACGTAAGAGAGACTCAGTGGAGGATGGTTGAGAGGGGGCAAGGAGGACAGCAGTGGTTGACGTGGCTGAAGATGCTGGAGCAGGAGGAGGAGGGCGGCTTTGAGTTTGTGTGCTGCTTCTACTCATGTGTTCTTCCCATCGGCGATTGTGATGTGAGACCATGTGCCTTCGCAAAGCAGTTGTACCTAGGTGGGTGTTTGACTTCCCACAACTCAGTTTCTTTTGGCATAGGTTGCAAATGGCATCGCTGTTGTCAGAGGCAGACACACACAAAAAATGCCACACTGCTGAGCTCTGCGATGACGGCATTCTGGTGGTGGCAACAGCATGCGTTGATGGTCGTCGGTGTGCTGTCTGGCTGACCCCGGGTGCCGATGCATGCTGTCTGACTGTGCCACTAGCTCCTTGCGATGACCTCCCCCTGCTTCCAACTCGTCTCCTCCTCCTCTCTGTCTCCCCATCTGAACTTTTCCCCTCTTCTTCTTCTCTCCTAGCAGGCACCCACGTGACATCCACAGACACATCATCATCAACCGCTTCACTTGTATCTGACACATCAAGAAAGGAAGCAGCAGCGGGTACAACATCATCATCATCATCACACCCTACCTCCATGTCTGTAATGCTGCCTGACTGAGACATATCACTGTTATCTACATCCTCTGTCAATGATGGTTGCGCATCACTCATTTCTTCCAACTGATGTGTCAATAACTCCTGTGACAGATCAAGTGAAGCAGCTGTGGTGCTAGTGTTGGTGGTGGCGACAGGCGGGCGAGTGGCACTGGTCACTTGAGAGGTGCCCAAAGCACAGCTGGACGTAGATGGTGCATCAAGGTTAGGAGGACTAGGAGCGGAAGATGTAGAAGATTGGGTGTCCTGTGTTAGCCATTCAACTAGGTCCTCCTCAGAACTTTTTGTGTCCCCCCTGGCACCCGGCGTCTGAACAATGTGCATATTTGTAGGGTCTAAAGGAATCACAGCACCACGACCACGACGGCACCTGCGGGGTGGCCTGCCTCTGCCTGTCATTTTTTTTAAAATGTACACTTACAATACTATTAAACAAATTATGAGTGGTGGCACTGGGCAAGTGGGCACAGTATACGCTGTGAGCCTGACAACAAAAAAAGACTGATGTTTCAAAGTCAAAAATGTTTATTTTTTAAATATTAAAAGTACTGTGACAACAAATATGATTGGTGGCACTAGTTGGCAAGTGGGCCTGTCTGGGACACACGCTGGGAGGAAGGCAACTGCAATTAGATTACACTAGCTGAGTCATGCTTCTTAGTCCAAATTTTTTTTTTTTTAAAAATTGACAATACTGTTAGAACAAATATGATTGGTGGCACTAGTTGGAAACGGCAAGTGGGCCTGGCACACACGCTGGCAGGCAGGCAACTGCAATTCAATGGCACTAGGAGACTGATGATTCACAGTCAAAAAAGTTATGATTTAAAATATTTTCAATACTGTTACAACAAATATGATTGGTGGCACTAGTTGGCTAGTGGGCCTGGCACACACGCTGGCAGGCAGGAAACTGCAATTCAATGGCACTAGCAGACTGATGATTCACAGTCTAAGAATTTTTTATTTTAAATATTTACAATACTGTTACAACAAATATGATTAGTGTAACTAGTTGGCAAGTGGGCCTGGCACACACGCTGGCAGGCAGGCAACTGCAATTCAATGGCACTAGGAGACTGATGATTCACAGTCAAAAAAGTTATGATTTAAAATATTTTCAATACTGTTACAACAAATATGATTGGTGGCAGTAGTTGGCTAGTGGGCCTGGCACACACGCTGGCAGGCAGGAGGAAACTGCAATTCAATGGCACTAGCAGACTGATGATTCACAGCCTAAGAATTTTTTATTTTAAATATTTACAATACTGTTAGAACTGATATGATTGGTGTAACTAGTTGGCAAGTGGGCCTGGCACACACGCTGGCAGGCAGGCAACTGCAATTCAATGGCACTAGGAGACTGATGATTCACAGTCAAAAAAGTTATGATTTAAAATATTTTCAATACTGTTACAACAAATATGATTGGTGGCACTAGTTGGCTAGTTGGCCTGGCACACACGCTGGCAGGCAGGAAACTGCAATTCAATGGCACTAGCAGACTGATGATTCACAATCTAAGAATTTTTTATTTTAAATATTTAAAATACTGTTAGAACAAATATGATTAGTGTAACTAGTTGGCAAGTGGCCTGGCACACACGCTGGCAGGCAGGCAACTGCAATTCAATGGCACTAGCAGACTGATGATTCATAGGCAAAAAAATATTTATTTTAAATATTTACAATACTGTTATAACAAATATGATTGGTGGCAATAGTTGGCAGCAAGTGGGCCTGGCACAAACGCTGGCAGGCAGGCAACTGCAATTAGATTACACTAGCAGACTGATCTTTCACAGTCAAAAAATGATTATTTTTAATATTTAAACTTTTGTTATAACAGATATGATTGGTGGCACTAGTTGGCAAGTGGGCCTGGCACACACGCTGGCAGGCAGGCAACTGCAATTCAATTGCACTAGCAGGCTGATGATTCACAGTCAAAAAAGATTTTATTTTAAATATTTACACTACTGTTATAACAAATATGATTCGTGGCACTAGTTGGAAAGTGGGCCTGGGACACACGCTGGCAGGCAGGCAACTGCAATTAAATAACAATAGCAGACTGATGTAACAGTTTGTTTTTAAAAAAGTTACAAAAATGTTACAACAGATAGGAGTAATGCCACTCAGGATAGAACTAGGCACAGTATGTGCTGGCAGCCTGACACACAGGCTGGCACTAGTGGTGGCAGGCTGGCCTGTAAACTAAAATTAAATAACACTAGAAGACTGATGTAAAAGGTTTTTTTTTACAAAATTTAATATAATGTTACACCAGATAGGAGTGGTGGACTGGCACTGAGGATGGAAGTAGGCACAGTATATGCTGGCAGCCTGACAAACAGGCTGGCACTAATGGCAGCCAGGCTGGCCTGGCAACTAAAATTAAATAACACGAGAAGAGGACTGATGTAAAAAAAAATTTTTTTTAAATGTACACTAATGTTGTTACACCAGATATAAGTGGTGGAAAAAAGAGCTATTAATCAGTGTCACACTATATGATGTGGGCCAGAAACACACAGGCCTGATGGAAAAAGAAATTAGATTACACTAGCAAAATGATTTAATTTTTTTTTTAATTTAAAATAATGTAAAGCAGATATGAGTCGTGGCTGCTAGGGCAGCAATTAACCACAGTATGCTGAGTAAGCCAGAAACACACAGGCCTTATAGAAAATGAAATTAGATTACACTAGCAAAATGATTTAAAAGTTTTTTTTTAACTTTAAAATAATGTTAAGCAGATATGAGTGGTGGCTGGCTGCTGCTAGGACAGCAATTAACCACAGTATGCTGAGTAAGCCAGAAACACACAGGCCTGATAGAAAATGAAATTAGATTACACTAGCAAAATGATTTAAAAGTTTTTATTTTAAATTTAAAATAATGTTAAGCAGATATGAATGGTGGCTGGCTGCTAGGTAGGGCAGCAATTAACCACAGTATGCTCTGTAAGTCAGAAACACACAGGCCTGATAGAAAATAAAATTAGATTACACTAGCAAAATGATTTTAAAGTTTTTTTTTTAAATTTAAAAAAATGTTAAGCACATATGAGTCGTGGCTGCTAGGTAGGGCAGCAATTAACCACAGTATGTTCTGTAAGTCAGAAACACACAGGCCACACACAGGCCTGATAGAAAATGAAATTAGATTGCACTAGCAAAATTATTTAAAAGTTTTTTTTTAACTTTAAAATAATGTTAAGCAGATATGAGTGGTGGCTGGCTGCTGATAGGAAAGCAATTAACCACAGTATGCTGAGTAAGCCAGAAACACACAGGCCTGATAGAAAATGAAATTAGATTACACTAGCAAAATGATTTAAACTTTTTTTTTAAAAATTTAAAAATAATGTTAAGCAGATATGAGTCGTGGCTGCTAGGTAGGGCAGCAATTAACTACAGTATGCTTGCTGTGTAAGTCAGAAACACACAGGTCTGTTAGAAAATGAAATTAGATTACACTAGCAAAATGATTTAAAAGTTTTTATTTTAAATTTAAAATAATGTTAAGCAGATATGAGTGGTGGCTGGCTGATAGGTAGGGCAGCAATTAACCACAGTATGCTCTGTAAGTCAGAAACACACAGGCCTGATAGAAAATAAAATTAGATTACACTAGCAAAATGATTTAAAGGTTTTTTTTTTAAATTTAAAAAAATGTTAAGCACATATGAGTCGTGGCTGCTAGGTAGGGCAGCAATTAACCACAGTATGCTCTGTAAGTCAGAAACACACAGGCCTGATAGAAAATGAAATTAGATTACACTAGAAAAATGATTTAACATTTTTTTTTTAACTTTAAAATAATGTTAAGCAGATATGAGTGGTGGCTGGCTGCTGATAGGACAGCAATTAACCACAGTATGCTGAGTAAGCCAGAAACACACAGGCCTGATAGAAAATGAAATTAGATTACACTAGCAAAATGATTTAAACGTTTTGTTTGAAAAATTTAAAATAATGTTAAGCAGATATGAGTCGTGGCTGCTAGGTAGGGCAGCAATTAACCACAGTATGCTTGCTGTGTAAGTCAGAAACACACAGGCCTGATAGAAAATGAAATTAGATTACACTAGCAAAATGATTTAAAAGTTTTTATTTTAAATTTAAAATAATGTTAAGCAGATTAACCACAGTATGCTCTGTAAGTCAGAAACACACAGGCCTGATAGAAAATAAAATTAGATTACACTAGCAAAATGATTTAAAGTTTTTTTTTTAAAATTTAAAAAAATGTTAAGCACATATGAGTCGTGGCTGCAAGCCTAGGTAGGGCAGCAATTAACCACAGTATGCTCTGTAAGTCAGAAACACACAGGCCTGATAGAAAATGAAATTAGATTACACTAGCAAAATGATTTAAAGTTTTTTTTTTTTATTTAAAAAAATGTTAAGCACATATGAGTCGTGGCTGCTAGCCTAGGTAGGGCAGCAATTAACCACAGTATGCTCTGTAAGTCAGAAACACACAGGCCTGATAGAAAATGAAATTAGATTACACTAGCAAAATGATTTAAAAGTTTTTTTTTTAATTTAAAATAATGTTAAGCAGATATGAGTGGTGGCTGGCACAGAGCAATGAACCACAGTATATGCTGTGTGCGCCTGAGAGACACAGGCCTGATAGAAAATGAAAATAACTTACACTAGCAAAATAATTTCAAATTTTTGTTGGTTAAATTTAAACTAATGTTAAGCAAATATCAGTGGTGGCACTAATCACAGTATATGCTGTGAGCCTCATACACAGGCTGAAAGCCAGGCAAATGCTAAGAAAAATACAAAGAAAAAAAAACAAACGACAAGTTATAGCCCTAAAAAGGGCTTTTTGGGGTGCTGTCCTTGCAGCAGAGATGAGATGAGTCCTTCAGGACTGTAGTGGACACTAAATACACTAGCCTAGCTATCTATTTCCCTATTATGTCAGCAGCAGCAACACTAAAAGCTCCTCTCACTAAGAAAGCAAGATCGTAATGAGTCTACAATGGCTGCTGCCAAGGAGCTGGGAGGGTCTGTGAGGGAGTGTCTGCTGCTGATTGGCTCAAATGTGTCAGAAGGCTGTGACATACAGGGTCAAACTTTCCTCAATGATGACACATAGGGGGCAGATCGAACATCGCATATGTTCGCCCGCAGCGGCGAACGCGAACAAGCTATGTTTGCAGGGAACTGTTCGCGGGCGAACAGTTCGGGACATCACTAGTATTTAGTTTTAAATAGTAATAATTTAGTTAATTGTAGTAATTTTATTTAGATTTATTTAAATTATATTTAAGTTAGGGGGGTGTTAGGGTTAGGGTTAGATTTAGGTTTAGGGGTTAATACATTTAATATAGTGGCGGCGACATTGGGGGCAGCAGATTAGGGGTTAATAATTGTAGTTAGGTTGCGGCAACATTGGGGCGGCAGATTAGGGGTTAATAAATATAATGTAGGTGTCAGCGATGTTGGGGACAGCAGATTAGTGGTTCATACATATAATGTAGGTGGGGGCGGTGTCCGTAGCGGCAGATTAGGGGTTAATAATATAATGCAGGTGGCGGCAATGTGGGGGGCGGCAGATTAGGGGTTAATAAATGTAAGATTAGGGGTATTTAGACTCGGAGTTCATGTTAGGGTGTTAGGTGTAGACATAAAATGTGTTTCCCCATAGGAATCAATGGGGCTGCGTTAGGAGCTGAACGCTGCTTTTTTGCAGGTGTTAGTTTTTTTTCCAGCCAGCTCTGCCTCATTGATTCCTATGGGGAAATCGTGCACGAGCACGTTTTGCCAGCTCACCACTACAGTAAGCAACGCTGGTATTACAGTGAGATGTGGAGCAAAATTTTGCTCTCCGCTCACTTTTCTGCAGCTAACGCCGGGTTTATAAAAACCTGTAATACCAGCGTTGTCTGTAGGTGAGAGGTGAGCATAAAATGCTCGTTAACCCCGCACACCATTACCGACAAAAACTCGTAATCTAGCCGATAGTTCTTTTAAAATAGAAGATGGAGTTTTTATTAAAAAATGGAGGGAAATTTTAGAGGAAGCATCATTGAAATTAATGGAATTAATTAAAGCATTTAGAGGAGATACACTCATTAAACTGCAAAACTAAATACATGAATTAGAGGCAATATTAGAAGTTTTAAAAAAAGATTAAGAATGTTTAGAGAGGGAACAAATAATTAAGGATTTATTAAAAACAACTAAAAAGGAACTGATAGAAATAAGAAAGAGAAAATTAGATAGAGATAGAGATGATTATTCACATTTTAAAGGGAAAGAATGTGAAAACTATTTTAGTACACATAACTGGAGATTTAATATATTTAAGGATGCAACACCAGAAAACAATACTAATATAAAAGAAAGGGAGGAGAAATTATCCCAGAGAATAGATAATAGAAATATAAAAAATAGTAATGAACACCAAGATGACACTTCTCAACAATTCTATCAGAGAAATGAGAATAAATGGATTAATTCAAATAGGCATTACCAACACCCAAATTCTCAAAATTATAATTACAAATACAGTAGCCGTTGGAATGGAAATAATCAATGGGACAGGAGAAATTTCAAGGAACAAAGGTATGGAGATAACAGAGAGAATAGAATGAATATAGAACATACCACCACAATAGTAATAGAAATGTCCATAGATCAAATGGGAACCGGACAAGGCAAGATTATATAAGAAACGAGGGAACACATTATTGGGAAAAAATAACAGATTTGATAAATACACAGATAATAAATATGGTACTAGCAATTCTATTTTTTTTTAAAGAAGATGAAACCCATAATAGATTTGCTCCTTTGTCAAATCTAGAAGGGGGTGAGAAACAGAGATTTAATTATGATGAAAACTATAGAAGATATTTTTTAGACATAGGCCAGATGAGAAGGTAAGAGATAAGGCCAGAACAAGAGATCAGAAATACAAGGAAAAGAAAAGATTCAGAAAGAGAGGAAAGAGAGGAAATGGTATTCGTGAAACCAAAGGACAAGAGGAAGAAGTAGTTATAGAAAATAAAACTAAAGAAATATACAACTTAAGTTCAATTACATTAAACAGTGAGCAAAAGAAAGTACTAAATAAAGGTTTAACATTAGCCCCAAAAAATAAGATAAATAAATTCAACATGTATATAGACATACAAAAATTCATAAGATCCCTTACCCTAAAGAGATATTTCTCTACAACAGCAATAGAGAAACAAGCATTGGACACAAATTCCAGTAATGGGAAACAGATACAACATTCAAATTTAAAAAATAGATCAACCTTTTATCCTAAAAATGACAAGGGTACAATTTTAGAAACATTTGAATCATTAGTCTTTCACACTGTACATCCAGGGGACCAGAAGCACTACGACCGGGTGAAAGAATGCATCCTTGCCCGCTATGGACTCACGCCGGAGGCTCATCGGCTGAAGTTCTGAGGGCTAAAAAGACAAGAGGGGCAGCCGTTCACCAAGTGGACCCACCGGTTCACCAGGTCCTTAGACTCTTGGTTTGCGGGCTGCCGTGTAACTTCCCTGTAAGAGGCTACCTAGCTCATTTTGTTAGAACATTTTTACAACAACTCCTCAGCAAAGGTCCGGGAGTGGGTCAAAGATAAGGGGCCTGCAACAGCCGACCAGGTGGCCATCTTGGCTGATCAATATGTGGTTGCCAGATGCCAGACTACCCCTGAGCCTTGACCAGTGACCCACTCCACTTCCACTTCTGCCCGCCCTCCGGCTCCTACGCTGTACCCCCAGACTCGACCGGCACCTGTCCGCCCCTCCGGCCCCAACTCATCCCAGGGGTGCTACGAGTGTGGACGGGCAGGCCACATAAGAAGAGAGTGCCCAGAGCAGAGGCCAAGGAATCCCTCTCTGGCTCAGTGGACCAGCACTCCTGTCAGGAGCTACCAAGCTGTGGCCCACTGCCTGTACACCGAGGACCCCACCAACTACACCGGCTGGGCTGAAGAAGAAGTTGGGGTCCTGCATGAAGTGCACCCCACAACTGGCAACAATCGCTGACACCATCGCCAGGACATCTGGGTCAATGGGCAGGTGGCCCAGGGACTAAGGGACACTGGAGCTACAGTCACCCTGGTCCAACCCCACCTGGCCCCCACCTTAGGCCATACAGGTAGGATACTTGCCATTGGGGTGGCTGGGGGTGCCGTACTAAGGATCCCCACAGCACAAGTGCACCTGGATTGGGGTGTCGGGCCCCATGCTATAGAAGTAGGGGTCATGAGCCACTTGCCTGCTGAGGTCTTAGCTGGAAATGACCTCGGCCACCTTGCCTCAGCTTTTGTGGGGGATAAACACCAGGATGTTGCTGCAGTTACCACTCGCCAGCAAGCCAGATGCCAAGCCAACACATCTGATCTGAGGACCCAGGTGAGACAATTCTGCCCTGAATCCTACCTTACTCCGACCCTCTAACCTGACTTCTACCTTGCCCTTACCTCCCGAACTGACTCCAACCCTACCCCCTGACCAAACCTCCTGGGCATTCCCCCTTCCTACTTCACCCAGGAGACCTTGAGCCACCCGACCCTAGCCCCTTGTTGAGACGGAGTAGGTACTGACTGCCAGGGCCCCAGGAAGGAATGTTTCCAGTGGGAGAGAGGGCTCCTGTACAGGATCTCTGAGAGGAGAAAAGGGCTAGTGCCCAAACATCAGCTGGTTGTACCGAAGACGTTTTGGTCCAATCTGCTGCGGATAGGGCATGATATTCCCCTAGCTGGACATTTAGGAAAGTCCAGGACCCACCACCGCCTGACCCAGTCCTTCTTTTGGCCAGGGATTACAGTAGACATTAAGGACTACTGTAAAACTTGCCCAGTGTGTCAGAAGGTAGGGAAGACAGGAGACCAGTAACAAAAAGAGAGAAAAAGTAGGACAGAAATAGAGCACTCAAGAGCGCACAATATTAATGAGGGCTGTCTAGGATAGGTGTATATAAAACATAACATTTAATAGTATGCTAAAAGGAGGGTGGGCTACTAGTGTAGCAAAAAAAGAGGTTAATATAATACTTAGATTAAAAGACACCGAGTGTCATAATGAGTCAGCATATCCAAAAAATGCAATTAGTCAACTGCATTGTAACAGAATAGATAGAGAAAGACTTAGGCAGATGTATACCATAAAAGGCTCACGGATTGCACCAGAATCTATCTAAGCATGAGGATTGACCTCCATACAAATTAACTGTCTATGCGCAATACTGGAGCAATTATCAAAGAAACAGTATGGATAGCTAGCTCTGAGAGCGGTATACATCTGCCTAAGTCTTTCTCTATCTATTATGTTACAATACAGTTGACTAATTGCATTTTTTAGATATGCTGGCTCATTATGACACTCTGTGTCTTTTAATCTAAGTATTATATTAACCTCTTTTTTTGCTACACTAGTAGCCCACCCTCCTTTTAGCATACTATTAAATGTTATGTTTTATATACACCTATTCTAGACAGCCCTCATTACTATTGTGCACTCTTGAGTGCTCTATTTCTGTCCTACTTTTTCTCTCTTTTTGTTACTGTTGTTTACCGGACAGTGAGCACCCCCCATCGCTTATATTGGACTGGATTCTATGTGGTCATTTTTTCTGACCAAACAATTTATTTGATAACTAATTATTGATATGGGGACTAAATTGACTATTTAATTACCATCCCTTTCTTACATTACCTAACAAGACAGGAGACCACACTAAAGCTCCCCCGAATCCCCTTCCCATTATTGACAAGCCCTTCAGTAGAGTAGCAGTAGACATAATTGGACCTTTGGCCTGACCTAGCCCGACTGGAAAGAAGTATATACTTACGGTGGTTGACTATGCTACCCGATACCCAGAGGCAATCCCCCTGGCCAATATCCAAGCGGAGACAGTAGCAGATGCAGGGTAGGCTTTCCCCGGGAAGTGATCTCTGATCAGGGAAACCAATTCACTGCAGAGATCACCCAGCAGTCGTGGAGGCTATGCAGGATGAAATCTCTGCACAGTGCTCCATATCACCCCTTTCTTACATTACCTAACAAGACAGGAGACCACACTAAAGCTCCCCTGAATCCCCTTCCCATTATTGACAAGCCCTTCAGTAGAGTAGCAGTAGACATAATTCGACCTTTGGCCCGACCTAGCCCGACTGGAAAGAAGTATATACTTACGGTGGTTGACTATGCTACCCGATACCCAGAGGCAATCCCCCTGGCCAATATCCAAGCGGAGACAGTAGCAGATGCAGGGTAGGCTTTCCCCGGGAAGTGATCTCTGATCAGGGAAACAATTCACTGCAGAGATCACCCAGCAGTCGTGGAGGCTATGCAGGATGAAATCTCTGCACAGTGCTCCATATCACCCCCAAACTAATGGTCTATGTGAGCAGTTTAACAGTTGCTTAGGATGTTCTCATCCACTCACAAGGACTGGGAGAGGTTCCTGCCACACCTCCTCTTTGCATACAGAGAGGTGCCCCAGGAATCCACCGGTTTCTACCCATTCAAATTAGTGTATGGCCGGAAGATAAGGGGACCCTTACACCTAGTGAGAGCCCATTGGGAGGAGACCACAGAAAAGGAAGGACCATCCGTTGTGGAGTACATCCTCCAACTCAGGGACCGACTGAAGGACCTTGCCGACAGGGTGCGAGAGAACCTTCAAATAAAACAGAAATGGTGGTACGACTGGAATGCTCATACTCAGCCAGTAGGCAGAAGGTCTCAGCTCTGAAGCCTGTCAAAACAGACAAGCTTCAGGCCTCCTGGCAGGGAGCCTACCAGCTGGTTGAACAGCTGAATGACACCACCTACCTGGTAGCCAAATGTTCAGATGACAGAGTCTGCCAGACCTATCATTTGAACATGTTAAAGGCATACCTAGAAAGGACCCAGGATGTGGCCGCTATCTGTGCTCTGGCTGTGTAGGACTCTGACAGTCTTCCCATGCCAGAAATCCCCGGGCAAATTGAGACCCCCAAGGAGTAGCCAACATACCCCTAGACAAGAGGTTAGAGACTGGACAGAGAGAGCAAGTCTGGCGACTCCTCGAAGACAGACGAGATATGTTCTCTACTGTCCCTGGGTACACTGCAGCAGCCATACACCGAGTGGAGACCCCAGGACAGCCCCCCCTACAACAGGCAGCCTACAGGGTCTCAGAGGCAATCAGGGACAGTATGCAATGTGAGCTCAGGGGAATGTTGGACCTAGGTGTTGTTGAACTGTCCAACAGTCCCTGGGCCTCCCCGGTGGTGCTGGTACCCAAGAAGGACGGGACTACCCGGTTCTGCATTGACTACCGTGAGCTCAATGACAATACCACAACTGACGCCAACCCTATGCCCCGAGTTGATGACCTATTAGACAGAATCACCCGTGGCCACTTTCTGACCACCCTCAACCTCTACAAGGGATACTGGCAGATCCCTTTAGACCCTGAGTCCGTCCCCAAGTCTGCCTTCATCACCCCCTTTGGCCTTTACCAGTTCAAGGTCATACCATTTGGGATGAAGAATGCTCCAGCTATCTTCCAAAGGATGGTGGATCACCTTCTGGATGGCCTCCAGGACAATGCCTGCGCATACCTGGATGACATTGCCATCTATAGCGACACCTGGGATGACCATTTGGTCCACCTAGGGGTCATTTTAGATTGCATTAGGGCCGCCGGTCTGACCCTGAAGCCAGATAAATACACCATAGGATGCTCAGAGATCCAGTAGCTACCATTTCTAGGAACCTCCGGGTATTACCGTAAATTTGTCCCCAATTACAGTGCCCTGGCCAAACCCCTGACTGACCTAACACGTAAGCGACTCCCCCGACAGGTCCTGTGGTTCCCAGAATGTTAAACACTGCCTTCAAGGGCCTCAAGTATGCCTTGATATCTGCCCCTGTCCTAGCTGCTCCTGACCCCACCAAACATTTTTTATCCACACAGATGCCTCCATGTTCGGGTTGGGAGCAGTCCTAAGCCAGGTAGACGAAGAGGGGCAGGACCACCCTGTAGCTTACATCAGCCAAAAACTGTTGCCCAGGGAAGTAGGCTACACGGCAGTGGAGAAGGAGTGCCTGGCCCTAGTGTGGGCCCTTAAGAAACTGCAGCCCTACCTCTATGGGAGGCCTTTCACCATTCTCACGGATCATAAACCCCTCGTATGGCTCAACAGAGTGTCTGGGGACAAGGGAAGATTGCTGCGGTGGAGTTTAGCCCTGCAGCCCTTCAACTTTGACATTCAGTACAGGCTGGGAAAGAATAATGGAAACGCTGATGGACTTTCCCAGCAAACTGTAATGGAATAGCTCCTTGGACAGCCCCAAGCCAACCCGTGTGTGGATCTAGCTGGGTCTGCCGAACTGGAAGGGGGGAGCTGTCACGGATACAGGGCTGCAGGGGTTAAATCTCCACCAACCTACTACCTCATCCCCTCCTGTTTCTCAGTGGATTTGGGCTCCTGAGAGCGACCGCGATCTCCCAGACCTGTTATTTTGTAATGTAAATTTTTGTCAGAGAAGAGCTGATCGCTGACCAGGAAAATCTTTCCAGGATGGCCGGGGCTCCTGCAACTGCCGGCTGGCCACTCCACAACTGATACCTGCCTAACCCCTCTCAGACTAGCCGGGCTCCTGGAACTCCTGGTCGGCCACTTCACGCTGGACACCCACTAACTTTACCCCTGGTTGCTCCAGCAGCCCTTTGCCTCAGAGCCCTGCTCTTTTGGGGATTGGTATCCCCTAGGGAGGACAAGAGGTGGGGTGATTGCCGGAGGGAAGCTCCTTTGGGAACTGGGGGTTTTGGACACCCCTACTCCCTATCTTTACCAGGCTGTAACTACGGTCCCCAGTAACAAATCACGCAGTCTTTTGGACTATGGCATCTGGGGAATGAGAGCTTTCAAATGACACCCTTGACGTGCCGCTGCTCCCTCGGGATCACCCCGAAACCACACAATACCTTAATTTAAAGATAGAATAAAACGTGATCAAGATCAAGCTCTTAATAAAATTACTTTACTTTCTTCAGCAGTTGTAAGTTTGTTTCAATCCGTGCAAACCTTACATTTTTAGAAGTCTATGAGAACAATGACAAATATGAAGAGGAAGAAGAAATGGAAAATGATAGCCGTAGTTCAGAAAATTAGATAGATTAAATTGCATGTTGTCTTTGTTTTCTTTTCTCAATTTCTTTTTTTAAAGGTTAACCTCGCTATGGAGCTTATATATTGAGGTGGTCCTTACACCCCCCAAGTACCATATCCTATCGGCTAGATTACGAGTTTTGCGTTATGAGCGGTGCGGTACTAACTTGCAAGTTATTTGCACTGTTCACTTACCTACAGCGCTGGAATTACAGGTTTACAAAAACCCGGCGTTAGCAGGCAAGAAGTGAGTGTAGAGCAAAATTGAGCTCCATACCTCACTCCAATACCAGAGCTGCGGTGAGCTGCGGTAAGCTGGTTTTATGTGCTCGTGCACAATTTCCCCATAGATATCAATGGGGAGAGCCAGCTGAAAAAAAGTCTAACACCTGCAAAAAAGCAGAGCAAAGCTCCGTAACGCAGCCCCATTGATTCCTATGGGGAAAGAACATTTATGTTTACACCTAACATGAACCCCAAGTCTAAACACCCCTAATCTTACACTTATTAACCCCTAATCTGCCGCCCCCAACATCACCGACACCTACATTATACTTATTAACCCCTAATCTGCTGCCCCCAGCATCGCCGACACCTACATAATGTTATTAACCCCTAATCTCCCACCACCAACGTCGCCGCCACTATACTAAATTTATTAACCCCTAAACCTAACCCTAACACCCACTAACTTTAATGTAATTAAAATAAATCTAAATAAAACCTACTATTAATAACTAAATAATTCCTATTTAAAACTAAATATTTACCTGTAAAATAAACCCTAAGCTTGCTACACTATAACTAATAGTTATATTGTATCTAGCTTATGTTTTATTTTTATTTCACAGCTAAGTTTGCATTTATTTTAACTAGGTAGAATAGTTAGTAAATCGTTATTAACTATTTACTAACTACCTAGCTAAAATAAATACAAATTTACCTGTAAAATAAAACCTAACCTGTCTTACACTAACACCTAACCTTACACTACAAGTAAATAAATTACATAAATTAAATACAATTACCTAAATTACAAAAAGAAACAAACACTAAATTACACAAAATGAAAAAAGAAATTATCAGATATTTAAACTAATTACACCTAATCTAATAGCCCTATCAAAATAAAAAAAGCCCCTCAAAATAAGAAAACCCCTAGAATAAACTAAACTACCATTACACCTAATCTAATAGCCCTATCAAAATAAAAAAAGCCCCCCAAAATAAGAAAACCCCTAGAATAAACTAAACTACCAATAGCCCTTAAAAGGGCCTTTTGCGGGGCATTGCCCCAAAGAAATCAGCTCTTTTACCTGTAAAAAGAAATACAAACAACCCCCCAACAGTAAAACCCATCACCTACATAACCAACCCCCCAAATAAAATCCTAACTAGTATAGTGGCAGCGACGTTGGGGGCGGAAGATTAGGGGTTAATAAATGTAGGTAGGTGGCGGCGATGTTAGGAGCGGCAGATTAGGGGTTAATAAGTGTAATGTAGGTGGCGGCGGTGTCGGGGGGCAGATTAGGGGTTAATAACTGTAATGTAGGTGGCGGCGACATTGGGGACAGCAGATTAGGGGTTAATAAGTATGATGTAGGTGTAGGTGTATTTAACTAGTGTTTGCGATGCAGGAGTGCAGCGGTTTAGGGATTAATATGTTTATTATAGTGGCGGCGATGTCCGGAGCGGCAGATTAGGGGTTAATAATTTTATTTTATTATTTGCAATGTGGGAGGGCCTTGGTTTAGGGGTTAATAGGTAGTTTATGGGTGTTAGTGTACTTTTTAGCACTTTAGTTATGAGTTTTATGTTACGGCTTTGTAGCGTAAAACTCATAACTACTGACTTTCAGTTTACGGAATAAATCTTGTAATTTTAGGCTGTACCGCTCACTTTTTGGCCAGACAGGCAGACTCGTAATACCGGCGCAAAGGAAGTCCCATTGAAAAAGAACTTTTTAAAACCTGTGGTAGTTACGTTGTGTTGCGGCCAAAAAAGGGTGAGGTGCCCCTAAACCTGCAAAACTCGCAATACCAGCGCTAGTGAAAAAGAGCCATTCATACCGCAAAACTCGTATACTAGCTGAATGCTAGTTACTTACCTTTTTATTTGCAATTGGTGCTAAGGGGCAAATCTGATTTTTTTTTTGTTTTATGTTGAGGTTTTTTTTGTTGCTTTTGAGGGAAAGGGAGGTGGTTACCTTTTCTCATGTATAGTTGCAATGTTTTTAACATATACAGACCTTGTTATTCCATTTGTAACAAAAAATACACTGCATTTTATGTTCCCAGTGTAACAAAATGACTTTCTATTTGTAAAACTACTCAATGCTGCATTTATTTAAATTTTTCCGAAAATTTCCATTTTGTCCGGAAAAAAACGGGGAAAAAATGTTTTTTTTTCCATGGCTTCAAAATTTCCAGAAATTTTACATCTCTATTTTAGAGTTAGAAGAAAATTCCCCAAACTCCCCTTTAATGCTACCCACACTAAACTATCTCTAAGCTGCCACCACCTTACATTTATTATATGGGACATTTTAGGGAAAACCCAGACTAACAAATTAAAATCCAAGAATACAATTTAGCAAAAATTAAGCCTAAAGAAAACATCATTAATATTACCGGTCTCTTTCAGTAACATGTTTCAAATATTAGACAAAAGCCAAACTTAACAAAGGAGCATTTATTATGAGCAAAACATGAGGCACAATGCATTGATTTAAAAAAGAAACAGTTATCAAACAATTCACACACAAGCAAACAGTTTTTAAAAAAAAATTGAGAAAAAAAAAAACTTAAGAACTTTACCCGAAGAATATAGTTTCTGCTTCCAGGGAAATAAAAATTAAAAAACGGTCAGACACTCTGTTATGAACAGCTTCCCATGTAAAATGACAAAGTTATTGTGTAATTTTTTTACAATTATACATGAGAAAATAATCTCAGGTTCCTAACCCAGCCTATCTGGGTTAGAGGCAGTGAGATAGTCCACACTCAACATTTACAACCTTACATTCTAGAGCCAATCCTGAATTTATTCTAGTAATATAACATTTTCAAGAAACAATTAAGTTATCTGCCAGCTGGCCCAATACAGTTTTTAGGTCGCAGGGAACATTTTAATACTAAACACCATTTATTTTGCATTCTTTATTGTTTTAAGGCATTATTACTTATAAAAGTATATTTCTTTGCAAGGCTGGTTGTCCTGTCCTAGTAAATTCAAAGGTAAAAAAAAGGACAAGATTACAAGTGAAGCGGAACTTTGGATATTTGGGCGTGTCGAGTAGCATGCGTATTACAAGTTGAAAGTAAAACATTTTTTGCTAGTGCTAACTGAGTCGAAGTTAGAATATCGTGACTTCATTTTACCTATTTTACCTACTCCCCCATAGACTTCAATGAAGTGAGAAAAAACCCACATATCTGCAATTACCCAAATCATCATAAGCCCCCTAAACCACCACATAGCCTACTGCAAAGTACCCCACTACACTATTAACCCCTAAAAGGTCACACCCCCACATCCCAAAGTACCCACTACAGTATTAACTCCTAAACGGCCACACCCCAATATCGCAGAGTACCCAATGCACTAACCCATAAACCGTCACAAAGCCCATTGCAAAATACCAACTAACATCTAAACCCCCTAATCTAACACCCCCCTGTTTTTTGTTTTTTTACCAAAGCTTTCATTGTATTTGCTGATTTAAGTTTGAGAATGAAAACTATCAAATAGGAATGCAAGGGTACCCCTATATAAAGGGGGTACCTCACATTAAAAATTAATTGTGGGGCGGGTGACTGCATAAAGAGGACGTTGGATCAGAAGACAAGAAGATAATAGATGAAGAGAGAAGACCGCCGCCGGAATGAAGATGAACCGCCGCTGCCATGTAGGATCAACTTTGGTAAGTACAATCTTTGGGGTTTAGTGATAGGATTTTTTGGGGTATTTTTTAGAATAGGGTTGGGGTTTTTGGGCAACAAAAGAGCTAAATGCCCTTCTAAGGGCAATGCCCAACCAAAGGTCCTCTTCAGGGCAATTTGTAGTGTAGGTTTTTTAAGATAACCTTTTTTTTGGGGTGGGGGTTACTTATAGAATGTAGTAGTATTTATTTTTGTGAAAAGGAGCTCAATGCCCCAGAAAAAGCCCTTCTAAGGGCTATTGCTATAGTTTAGTTAAGTTTTAGTATACGTTTTTTATATTTGGGTGGGTTCTTTTTTTAAATGAGACTTTTAAAATAGGCATCACTGTTTTTTTATTTTTTGGAATTAGTTTTTTTTCTGTAATGGTAGGGTTTTTCCATGTAACATTAGTTTTTTTTGTTTTTTTTAAATGTAATGTTAGCTGGTTAGGGGGTTTAGATGTTAGTGGATATTTTGCGATGGGGTTGTGGGGGTTTAGGGGTTAATAGTGTAGCGAGGTAGTTTGCAATGTGGGTGTGTGGCAGTTTTGTGGTTAATAGAGTAGAGGGGTAGCTTGCGATGTTGAGGTGTGCAGATTAAGGAGTTTATAGAGTAGAGGGGTAGTTTGCAAAGTAGGGTGTGGCGGTTTAAGGGTTAATAGAGAAGATGGGTAGTTTGTGTGGCGGTTTACGTGTTAATAGAGTTTAGCACAGTTTCCTCCAGCCAAACTCTTTACGCGACCTTTCAGGTTGTGTAAAAAGTTTGAGCATTAAATGTGATCGCGTTTGAGCGCATTTTCTTTCAACTTGTAATACAGGCTGACATTTCCGTTCAATGCCGCTCACAGAAAATATGTGGAGCATAAATTACTGCGAGTTCGCTTAAACTAATTTTAAATAGCTTCAACAGCACACCACTTGTAATATGGATTTCTCTCACTAACAATAGCGCTCCACTCGTCATCTAACCCTATATTATTTGATTGGAGAGTTTAATTTCTGAATATTCTTGCTTAACATCTGACTATGATCTCAAACTACTGAATTCACATACATTTTTGTCATTGAATATTATATCATCTGTCATCATTCACCAATGAGTAACCAAAAAGTACATTACAGCCAAGTTATCACACTCACAGGACATTTATTTTGATAGTAAATCCCAGGTGCAAACCTAAATGCACAGCAAAAGTAAGGATTTTTGGGTTTAAAGTTCTGATAATGGGTTGTAAATGGCAGAGGAATACACCAGAAAAGAAAAGAAAGATCCTGACATCCTAAAATCACAAGGTTTTCATGACACCATGGATGATTTAATAGGTGTTAAAGTAAAAGAACACAAACTACAGACTACACACACATTACTTGTAAACATACTAGTGCATGCACACATGCACACATATTTTATAATACAAATACTAGTAAATTCAAAGGTAATAAAATAAATTCACAGTCAAACAATAAAAAGCTGGGAAACAGCTCAACCTTGCATCATTTAATAATGCATTATGTTATTTAAAGGGAGAGTTTAATTTCTGAATATTCCTGCTTAACATCCGAATGTGATCTTCAACTACAGAATTAACATACATTTTTGTCATTAAATTTATATCATCTGTCATCATTCACCGAGTGACCAAAAATTATATTACAGCCAAGTAATCACACTCACTGGACATTTATTGTTATAGTAAATCCTAGGTGCAAACCTAAATGCTCAGCAAAAGTAGGGATGTCTGGTTTTAGAGTTCTGTGGAATTCTGGCTTCTTTCAGTATGTTCATAATGACACAGCTTGGACTCATCACATGGTATGGTGCATAGGTGGGTATTCTGTGGCTTGGCACTTTGAGCAAAAAGAGGGGGGAAACCCCATGAAGAGCAATCTACAAGAAAGAAGAAGAAAATAAAATCTATGGTGAGGCACACCAAAACGTGTTTGTAAGATCATAATTAAACCCATAATGTCTACACCATCTTTCAAATTGAGTGTTCCTAGCTTGTCTTTGAAGAAGAAAAAAATCTGATTAGTCCCAGATTTATTCATCGTTAAAGTGCCATTAAACAGATTGAGAATTGTGCATATCCAAAAAGCGCTAATTAATTAAAAATAGTTTGCATAAACATTTTTTTTTAAATTGTTGGCAAGTATTTTAAAATAATTTTACAAAATAAGCAAAATTCATTACATAGCCAAGCTGCTTGGATCAGCTAGCTCCCTCCCCTTAGCATTGTCTAGCTACAGAAACACAGGCATCATATTTCAACTTAGTTCACAGAAGCTTATTTGCTTCTAGGCATGCTCCAGCAGATAATGAGTGTGCACATCATGGGTTTCATCCTGGGAGTTGAGAAAGATACTTTGCTTGCATTTTACCTAGGTGAACAGGCATAGGAGGTGATAATTCACACTCATAGCATAGTGCCGAGTGGAGTGCACAAGAAACTGCAAAACAATGATCAGTCTGCAAAGGTGTCATTTGTAAAGTATAGCATCATAAAAGCTATGCATTACATTTGTAAATTGTAAATCATTTGACAAGGTATGCATTCTAATTTAGTGGCTAATAAATCCCATTACATACTTCTAATACAATTCTAATTCTTATTTTTGAATACACACGTATATATATATATATATATATATATATATATATATATATAGATGATAGATAGATATTGTCATTTGTAATGCATAGCTTTTATAATACTAAAGCTAGCTCCCAGTAGAGCACTGTTTCACCTTCAGCAAAGGATACCAAGAGAATGAAGCAATATATGCAACATATATAATTGTAATATGTGTCCCTTGTCATAAGCTCACTGAATGCACTCAGCTAGCTCCCAGTAGTGCACTGTTTCACCTTCAATAAAGGACAACATATGTAATTATATATAACTAAACTATAAGTAAATATAAATAAAATATAGTAAAGGTTTACTATCAAATATTCAAAATACATTAAAATGACCAAATACTTTTGTATCAGCAACGTGATAATTCCCACTCATGACATAATGGGGGGTGAAGTGCTGCAGAAACTGCTAAATAATGTGCAGTCTGCAAAGGTGTCATTTATAGACTAAAGTATTATAAAAGCTATGCATTACAAATGACAAGGTATGCATTCTAATTTACAACTATAGTTCTAATACATTTCTAATTCTTATTTTTGAATACCCATCATATATATATGATGGGTATTCAGTCCATGTAGAAAACAAGGTAACAGCACCACAGCACACAATCTTCTTTTAAAGGTGAAAAATCTATATTTGAGGTTTAGCAACCAGTAAAAAGCGACGTTTCGGACCTACATAGTCCTTAATCATGCATAAGTTAAAATCAAACAAACAGACTTTAAAAAGGGTATCTGGACCAATCATGCTTCAATTCTCAGTGTTAATTGGTTTAACCCATACCTATCCAGGTTTGTAAATTTCAACAACACAGTGACCTCTAGTGGTACCAGAATATATTCCATCATTTAAAACCATTATAAAAACAAATACAAATCATAATCTCTATTCAGACCATATGGATGTAATGTGTTCAGACGTTTAATCCACCATACTTCTTTCTGTTTTAGTTTTAATTCCCTATTACCCCCTCTTCTATGATGGGGGATATGGTCAATCACTTGAAAGCGAAGCTGGCTTACTGTATGGCCCATATTTGTGAAATGTGCTGATACTGGAAGTGACATATCTTTTGATTTAATGGATGCTTTATGTTGACTAAACCTATCCCTGGCGGCTTGGGTGGCTAAGACTTGTCCTATATTGCAATTATTTTCTCTTTCAAGACACTTACTACATGCAAAAGCGGGGAACAGCCATGGGCTCCAATGTAGCCCCCTCATATGCCAATTTGTTCATGAGTGGCTTTGAGAACAAATTTGTCTACACTAATCAGCCATTCATCAGCCATTGTAAGCTGTGGCTAAGGTACATAGATGATATTTTTGGCATATGGGGGGGCTCATTGGAGTCCCTGATACAGTTTGTTGAGGATATCAATGCCTCCATGACAGGCCTATGATTTGTATTTGTTTTTATAATGGTTTTAAATGATGGAATATATTCTGGTACCACTAGAGGTCACTGTGTTGTTGAAATTTACAAACCTGGATAGGTATGGGTTAAACCAATTAACACTGAGAATTGAAGCATGATTGGTCCAGATACCCTTTTTAAAGTCTGTTTGTTTGATTTTAACTTATGCATGATTAAGGACTATGTAGGTCCGAAACGTCGCTTTTTACTGGTTGCTAAACCTCAAATAAAGATTTTTCACCTTTAAAAGAAGATTGTGTGCTGTGGTGCTGTTACCTTGTTTTCTACATGGACTATATATATATATATATATATATTAGATAAATAGATACTAGTACTTGTTTTTTTTTTACCAAGAAAATGAAACTATATTTGTTTTAGTTTTAATTTTAGCACTAGAGACAGCTGCAATGCTATGGCCTCTAGTTATCAACCTGTCTACTTACCTGCATTTGCCGGCCCCAATACGCTTGCCTAAGCTCGCCTAACATCGCCGCTGCGGACCTGAATACGTTCGCCAAATTTATCAAGAAAGCTGTCAAAAAGCCACGCACCAAGTATGGTGCGATGAGCAGCGGACTGTTGTTAACTAACAGTCATCGATCTCGCTGCTCATCGGCTTATTCGCATCTTTCTTGCTATACTGTCACTAAGCACCCACACTATACTATACAGTTTTACCCCCTAAACCGCCGCTCCTGGAGCCCCCCGCAACTAAATAAATATATTAACCCCTAAACCGCCGCTCCCGGGCCCCGCTGCCACTATAATAAATATATGAACCCCTAAACCGCCGCTCCTGGACCCGCTGCAACCTACATTATACCTATTAACCCCTAATCTTCCACCCCCTATACCGCCGCCACCTACATAAAGTTATTAACCCCTATCCTGCCGCAAATAAATTAATTGTTTAACCCCTAAACCGCCGCACCCGGAGCCCTCCGCCACCTACATTACATTTATTAACCCCTAATCTGCCCTCCCTACACCGCCGCCACTATATTAAATGAATTAACCACTAAACCTAAGTCTAACCCTAACCCTAACACCCCCCTAACTTAAATTTTATTTAAATTAATCTAAATAAATATTCCTATAATTAAATAAATTAATCCTATTTAAAACTAAATGCTTACCTATAAAATAAACCCTAACGGCTAGTTTAGGAGTTTGGCGTTAGGGTAAAAAAGCAGTGTTAAAGGGTACTAACTGTGCTTTTTAACGCCCGCTGGAATTACGAGTTTCCCTAACGCCACTAAAAAATGTACCTACGCTGAAATCATTACCGACAACCCAGACCCAGTAGTTAACATATACAGCGAAAATTAACATCCACAAATCACACAAAAAACATTACACAAAGTGCACTTACACTCATACAAACACTACACTATATTTATTTTTAAGATTTCATATTTTCATGTCAAAATAGAACGGATCAAAGTTACGAGATCTCGGGTGTTTGAAAAAAAAGCTACACAAATCCATTTCCATTGACTTACATAGACAGACGGGAACATACACTCATATAGCTACATCTAACTACAAATATTATCACATACATACACAATGAGATGCATACAAACAATATACAGCACATTACATACACAAAACAGATTTTTATTACGAAATTAACACGATTTAGCTACTTTTTCACACAAGAACATGACGTCACTCACTTTACGCTCAAAACAAGTCATGGATTTTATTTCTACACATTTTTATCCTCCATTGACTTCTATGGGGAAGACATGCTCGTGCACGCAACAGGCAGATTTACCTAACGCACATAAAAAAGCGTAGACAAGAAAACTCGTAATACCAGCGTTAGAATTGTGAAACTAACTCATGTTTTCTTGCGTTAGTTCCGCTATGACAAATAGATCAAGAAATGGCTATTTCCCTATGGACTTATGGCTTTTACTTGTGTGAAATTCACTACAACATCAAATTGTTACAGAAATTTACATTACATAAACTACAAATCAACATCACTAGTAACAAACATTTTGAACAATTACATCAGATTTAAACGGACAGAAAAATAATTTGAACATTTCATTATTCACAAACAGACAATTGGAAACACCTCTCATTTACCTCTATTATAGCATTTCATTTATTCAACTCATATGCTTGCATGAACAGCATATCTACATAGGCTTAACACATGATCATTAATGGATGCACATACATTACTTTTATCATTCACTCATACATGTGCATTGATATGATGGGGGAAAAACACATTAGATTATCTCTATAAATCATGAAACATAAAATAGGGATTTACTGTCCCTTTAATATCACGATTCACTCAGAATATACCATTAGGAATTACGTACAATAAGAACATCATTAGAACAGATTACATCTGTCACTTTTTGGGAATGAACAACAATGCTATACTGCTTTATATAAGTCAGCATATGTGGGAGAGAATCACAATATATACGTATATGTACATAACACGCATCACGCAACCACAAAGCACATATTTATATTTTAATCATCACACAATAACAATGTAGTAAAATACAACAACACAATGAGGATTTCATAACTAGATAGGCAGGTTGATAAATATAATGACGTCATTAGAAGCTTCGACCCTACACATAACAGCTTTAGGACTGTACCTCCACTTTCAGAAGTTTAGTACTCAATACTACATATACGTAAACGAGAGTTTGGAACATCATTATTATTGTGATTTTAATGGGACACGTACAATATTGACATCTCACAAATCACTTATATATACAATACTAGAGATGTCAGCCGGAAGATCTTCATTATTATTGCGATTTTAAAAGGACACGTACAATATTGACATCTTGCAAATCACTTATATATACAATACTAGAGATGTCAGCCGGAAGATATTCAGTATTATTGTGATTTTAAAGGGACGCGTACAATATTGACATCTCGCCAATCACTTATATATACAATATTATTGATGTCAGCTGTTACTTTATCGTTTACAAACAATATTGCAGCAACATTGATCGATCAGATTCTATGCACACATTATACAAAAGTATGCACTTTCATTCATGTTAGCGTGGACGTGTGTTTTTTACTATAAGATTACGTTTATTAAGTATTTATTACGCATATGAACAAACATTATGAAGATGCACTGTATATGTTATATTTTACACTTTCACATTGCGATTCATTGGGGGAAAACAAAATTTCAGCAAACACCTAAAAAAATGCCCACTTTGAAAGCATTCGCGCCGCTCACATACAAACAAGTGTATACAATCAGCAATCATTACGAACACACTACCATTGGACTAATTGCACTATAAATCCCCCAAACAACATGGCCAAAGCGTCCCTTGTGATTGACATTGTATCAAATCACTTTTGTGTTTTTGCATACCTTGTTACTCCTTGTGTTGTGTTTGCGCTGCTGTTTGGCTTTGTGCTTTTTAGCTTGGCAAATATGGATGATGATCTGTTAGACGTGGCTGGTGCTGTTGCACAAGTAGTGATTAATAGAATCAGGCGGGCTTGGTGGCTCTGAGAGAGACAAAGGGCTCGTTTAGTTCGAGATTCTCGTGTTCATAGGGTGAGACCCACCTTGGAAAACATGAGTGACTTTGGGGTTTATGACAAGTATAAGCTCAATCGCGAACAGCTCATTGGCCTTTACGATGTTCTTAGACCTCATCTGGAGCCACGTATACGAATGCAGACTGCTGTCCCTGGCATCACCAAGATGCTAAGCTGCATACATGTCCTGGCCTCCGGGAGTTTTCAATCTGGAGAGGGGTACATGCATGGCCTGGCTCAAGGTACCTTCTCGGTGGTTTTTGACAATTTTCTGGACGCCATGGTACGTGTTAGTAAGCATTACATAGGATTCCCTCAAAATGATGGTGATTGGAGGCGCCTGAAGAGGGAATTCTTTGCAATAGCTCGATTGCCCAATGTCTTGGGAGCAATAAATTGCACCCACATTGCGCTGCGTGCTCCAGAACATGATGAGCCCAAAATCGCAAACATTTCCATAACCTCAACGTGCAGTATGTTTGTGACGCACGGATGCGGATTATGCACGTGTGTGCGAATTTCGGCTGGGCTTGTCATGATGCCTGTATCCTCAGACAGTCGTCCCTGTGGCGGCAGTTTGAGGAAAGAGAGTTTCCACCTGGGTGGCTCGTTGGTGAGTAGTTGTGCACAACATGGTTAATTAGTTAGACAATTGCCACTGTAGTCTTAAAAAACAGTTGTGTTTGTGTAATGTGCAAAATGTGCAGCTCTAGGATGCAATTAAACCATTTAATTGTCTTTCAACAAATGTCTAGTTTTAGCTCCAAACAGATATGTAGCATGTCTTAGCTTAAATGGGCAGATAGAGAATGCAATTTAACCATTTTGTTTTTATTCTAGCAAATGTCTGTTTTATGCGAAATATGCATATGTAGCATGTCTTAGCTTAAATGGCCAGATAGAGAATGCAATTTAACCATCTAATTGTCTTTCAACAAATGTCTAGTTTTATCTCCAAACAGATATGTAGCATGTCTTAGCTTAAATGGGCAGATAGAGAATGCAATTTAACCATTTTGTTTTTATTCTAGCAAATGTCTGCTTTATGCGAAATATGCATATGTAGCATGTCTTAGCTTAAATGGCCAGATAGAGAATGCAATTTAACCATCTAATTGTCTTTCAACAAATGTCTAGTTTTAGCTCCAAACAGATATGTAGCATGTCTTAGCTTAAATGGGCAGAGAGAGAATGCAATTTAACCATTTTTATTTTTTTTAGAAAATGTCTGGTTTATGCGAAATACGCATATGTAGCATGTCTTAGCTTAAATTTCCAGATAGAGAATGCAATTTAACCATGTCAATGTCTAGTTTTAGCTCCAAACAGATATGTAGCATGTCTTAGCTTAAATGGGCAGCTCTAGGATGCAATTTAACCATTTCTTTCTCTTTTAGAAAATGTCTGCTTTATGCGAAATACGCATAGGTAGCATGTTTTAGCTTAAATGGGCAGATAGAGAATGCAATTTAACCATGTCATTGTCTCTTTCCGCAAATGTCTAGTTTTAGCTCCAAACAGCTATGTAGCATGTCTTAGCTTAAATGGGCAGCTCTAGGATGCAATTTAACCATTTCTTTCTCTTTTAGAAAATGTCTGCTTTATGTGAAATATGCATAGGTAGCATGTCTTAGCTTAAATGGGCAGATAGAGAATGCGATGTAACCATGTCATTGTCTCTTTCCTCAAATGTCTAGTTTTAGCTCCAAACAGCTATGTAGCATGTCTTAGCTTAAATGGGCAGCTCTAGGACGCAATTTAACCATTTCTTTCTCTTTTAGAAAATGTCTGCTTTATGCGAAATACGCATAGGTAGCATGTCTTAGTTTAAATGGGCAGATAGAGAATGCAATTTTACCATGTCATTGTCTCTTTCCGCAAATGTCTAGTTTTAGCTCCAAACAGATATGTAGCATGTCTTAGCTTAAATGGGCAGCTCTAGCATGCAATTTAACCAATTCTTTTTCTTTTAGCAAATGTCTGGTTTATGCGAAATACGCATAGGTAGCATGTCTTAGCTTAAATGGCCAGATAGAGAATGTGATTTAAACATATAATTCTGTTTAAAGTCAAATGATTATTTAGGGGATTTTAGTGTACACAAATGAATTGTATTTTATAAAAAAAAATTAAAGATATTTTTAATATTTGTCATTTTGTTATGTTCATTATTTATAGGTGATTCTGGTTACATGAGCCGTCCTTGGCTCATTACGCCGTTGCGTAACCCCACCGACGAGGCCCAGGAGCGCTACAATAGGGCGCACAAGTGGACTAGGGCTGTTGTGGAGAGGAGGTTTGGGCTCCTCAAAATGAGACTAAGATGCTTGGACAGGTCGGGAGGAGCCCTCCAATACAGCCCTAGTAAGGTGGCGAAGATCGTTATAGCCTGCAGCGTCCTGCATAATATTGCAGAGCGGGCTGGGATGCTGCAGGCCGTCCAGGCGCCCCAACACTTCCTCCTTGATGAGGAGGACGACCCTATTCTAGAGGGGCCATTCCGGGATGAGGGGCTCAATGTCAGAGCAAACATCATCAACCGCCACTTCAGACGGTGAATAATAGAAGTTAGATATGAGTATTGCCAATATGTGTGAATTATAGGGAAATGAGAAGTAGAGAATTGTGCAAACATGTTAGGATTGTTCATCAAATTATTCAAAAATTTGTTTTGATTATTATAGGTGATGCTCCTGGCATTGGGTCCTGTAACGACTTTGCCACCTGGTTTTTAAAGACAACATCAGCTGGTAAGTATAAATAATGTATGGACTGTGGCTGGTGGGAATTTGGCACAAACAGACATCATATGGCATACATTTTACAAACTAGTATTTAGTTTACACATTACTAGAATTTTGGATACTCAGAAAGGGATCCTCTAGCAATACTATATGCTTCAAAGTCAGATTCAAAGTCACACATCAGAGGTTAGGTCTGCACAATATATGACTCTTCTTCACACTTGATTGATAGAACATAACACAAGATTCTACACACGCTTAGTAAGCTAGTGATAGAAATCATTTCAGAAATTGGGATGGGGGAGAGGGGTGCAGAACTAATTCATATACTTGTATAAATTTTTTGATTTTCACTTTTTCTGCCATTAGGGAGATGACTTCATCTAAAGACTTAAAGTGAAGAATTCAAGACTGAAAGTGAAGAATTCAAGACTAAAAGTGAAGTATACCAGACTGAAAGTGAAGAATCCAAGAATGAAAGTGAAGGATCCAAGATTGAAAGTGATGAATACCAATGTGATCATGTCTGGCATTGTCTTTCAAATGTGCTGACCTTGAAAACCATACAAAGACATGTTCACATGGTAAGTGGCAACAATTTGATGGACTAAGGCTGTGGATGCATCCTATTGGAGACACTTAGATTTATTTTTATTTTTTTAGCTGGTATTTCACAATCCTCTATTTTGAAAATGATGAATAAGACACCTAATGAAGATAAACTGTTATTTTCAAGATACTTGACTTTCAAAGACCATGCATACAGGTTGGTTTGCACAATGCATGCTAGTTAAGAATCACAGAAGGAAGAATGTTAAGAATTAGGAATAGTTACATGTCCTATATTAGAATATGTTTATTTTACAAGGATTACCCCTACTTTGTGCTACAGAGGAATCACATTCTGACCAGTCAGACAAAGGAATACATTTTATAGTTGATATAGAGGTATATTATTTGAAGGGACATGAAATAGTACATTTATGTTCAGCATACCATCTAAATCGATTTTTAAAATGTGATATGCATTATTTTGTCTAATTTAAAATGCTGATATTTAAATCTAATATTGATTAGACAATATAATGGTATTTCAAATTATGGATAGGTATAGATTTCATGTATGAACCTTTTTTTAAAAATATCAAGACCAAAAAAAATACATGTTAGAGCATAGACACAAGATTATTTAACAATTATTTGATTTAATGAATATTTTAAGACATGTGTTCATGAACTAACTAATGTTTATAATATTTTTCTTTCTTTTTCAGAGTTTCATCTGTGATGAATTACACATTTTTTTTTACGTATTTTTTATATTTAATTTATTTTCTTGTCAATAAATATTTTTTCATACTATATCTATTTTTTTTATTTAAAATACATATTTTTAAAAACCATTTCTCTATTACAGTAAGATAATAATAAAAATATCCATCTAATCTGACAAGTAAACAAAATATTACTCCCATGACTGTTAGTTGTCTATTTGACAAGCACATGCTTGTTCATATAATGTTAAAGTCAAGTATCTTAAAAAAAAAATTGGAGTTAAATCCATTGATGCTTTTTTTTTCAAATAATTTTTTTATTGAAGTCATAAACACATACAGAGTATAAGGTATGCCCCAAAACATTTACAAATAAAAGTATACATAGCATAGTTGTGAGAGTGTTGCATTCTAGCATCCCAAATATTACCAGAAAATGTGGGCTATTACATAGAAAGACTTCAGTTTTGTTATAGAGTGTCATAAACGTGATACAAGCAGAAAGGTCCTCTCCTAGCTATATACAAAAAAGAGTAAGATATCTATTCGGATAAGGGCGAGACTAGGGAGGAGGTTACTCTATAGATTTATAAGGGAGGGGGATGCAGCGGGCAAGAGCCGCTCGATATGTAATAGGGGGGAGAGTAGAGGGGGGGGGGATGGAGGGCGGAGCCAGCTAGAATGTCGGCCCCAGAAGCCAGTTTAGTTGGAACTAGAGAATAATTACTCAATATGAATATTACCATACTCATCCAATCCTTTATACTCCTATAGAGGGAGCCTAAAAACATATATATACAAGCTAAAACCATGAGTATAATTTGAGGGTGGTCAAGTTGCATTCTACGAAGTTTTATAATGTGGATGGGGGATATTAGATTATTTGGGACCCAGGGGATCTCTGGGTGAGCCCCTCTCCTAGGGGAGTGCCACCTAAAGGCAGTGCGGGAAAAAGGAGGAGGGATATGACCCGCAAGCAACAAGCACCAGCGGGAAAGGGAGGAAAGAGGCTCAACCGGAACAACTGATGTGTATTAATAATGTGGGCATAATCATAGAGAAACTAGGAATGATATACAAACAGCCGTAAACAATGATAACATATAACATGCATAATAAAAATAACATAACCTTTAGGCAACCAAGAGAGATACTTATATGACTGAATGTGTCAAAAAGTAGAGTAGATAATACTCAGATACAAGGGGCAGTGAAGCATATTAAAACATGCAAATATAATAAGTAGCAGCAAACTATTATTAGTTATGACCAAGAAGGGGTAATGGTATAAGCAAGAGTTATAGGATTAAAAACATTCCGCTAAAGCATAAGTTTGCTGCTCATCTTGAAGTAATAGCAGAGGTATAAAAGAGGCTATCCTGCAAAGGCTTTGTTTAAATGAGCTATTAAGTGTTATATAAAGATAACTTTTAATCTAAGGTGAGACTAACTATAGCTGGTGAAGGAAGATAGTGCGATAGCGGTCCCTCCTACCATCTCTAATGCTAAGTGTATATCACAGGGGTCAATTAACTAAACTCAAATAATCTGGTTTACATTAAGCAGACAAAGCTCAACAAGAGGAGGTATTTGCTTAGCAAATCTTATACATTTAGGCTATATTCAAACAGTGACTTTATGTTACACAGGTCTATGTAAAAGTATTATTCACGTATCTCCGCATACATAGGCACAAATCTATATATCACATCCATAACCTTGGGGCTCTAAATGTGAATGTGTACTTAAGATGAGCAGCACACTAACACCAATACATCAGTGCCAGCATAAAGGTTGAAGTAGCCTGATTTATGATATAGTGCCACAAAAATATAAAAGGCAAAAGTCACAATGAGGTCTGTATTCAAAAGGGCAGCATAGAAAGCACTTCGCAGTAGCAAATCTCAGGGACAGGTTAGCATAAGAACAATAAATGCCCTATGGAACTTAACAAGGTACTTGCAAAGATATACTGGCAAAAGTTTTAAATAGTGTCCCAATTTCCAAATCTTCCTCTTCATGAGGGATAAATCGGTACTACTGCACTTCATATTAGTGTAGAAAGGCCCTAACATATAGTTTACAGACTGGGTTTACAGTTTTAATGTAGGAGCTATGGATTTACAGAGTGACCCAAAGGAGCGTATATTAGGGGTATTCAAATTTGCTCTTTCCCTTACAGATAGTTTATGGCTAGGTAAAAGATCCTCTGATTGCATCCTTAGGACTGAGCAGTGTGAATTCTTAATGACAAGGGGAAATTGGCCCTAGGATAATGAGATAAACACGCTACATAAGGAACATTTTACCTATATAAGGACATATTGTGGTGTGAGTCACAAATAAGAGGTTATGGGCCAATATGGTGTAACAGTAGTCAGGCCTATGACCCTAAAGTTTAGCTAATATCATACTTATAAGATTACCTTATGCCAATCTTAGAACTGTGTAAATACAATGGATATACATATCATAAAATAGGGTTTTATAAACATAATAGTAATAACTCCTGTGCATGTAATTTTACATAGAGTCCGTATTTTCCAGGGTGAAAGAGTAGAGTAAGATGTCCACAAAAAAGGGAAAGAAAAAAAAATAAGAACATAAAACTTAAGTCTAATAACCAATTTTGGTCACCGTGTGTAGAAGGTCTAACGATTAGAGTGAAAGTCTATCACCCACGGTGTTTTGTAAAAGCCTTGTGTGAGACAGATATGGGTAGCCGGTATAATGAATGTATAGCGGCTTATAAGGCTTTGAATTGTAACTAACACTGTCACCCAATGCCAGCGGCTATGTATGATCCTTGACAAGGAGCGATCACTACCAACTTGGACTTCAGCAGGTACAATTTTCTGACGAATGCGGCTCCCTCGAGTCCGGAGACCTCTCCAGTCAAGCTAATACCTTTGAGGTGTTGCTGAAAAAAGGCGTGTTGCTCCACAAAATCACTGCTAACAGCCAGTGTCGAGACTCCATCTTGGGCGTACATACCTTCCCTCAGGCTGTGAGGCGTAGTAGAGACCGGAGCTAGTACAACCTGACGTGGCGGATAGAGATTGTGACCGGTCACCTTCCAATCTTCCACTACCACTAGCTTCAAGGGTGCAGCCCCAGTGGTATCGACACAGAGGCAGAAGGAGTCTTCCCCAGCGCTTGGTAAGTGAGGTATATACTGGGCTTTAAAATCAATCAAGTCGCAGGGTAAAAATAAATGTGTGCTGTTCTCCGATGGCACAGTAGTGGTTTCCGCAGCCTGCTCCGGGATATGGTGCTGCATCACAAAGGCTCTCACCTCATGAGACAGTTGTGTAAATGCGCTGTCCATTTTGAGTTCGAACTCCTTTAAGCCGGCAAGAATGGCTAGAGGGGCAACCTCCTGGTATACTGCCATTTCAATGTCCGATAATCTGGACTCTTGCAATAGAGTACCTTAAGTGGTGAGTCACTCTGGAGAGGAGGAGATGTCAGATCCGTGAGCTTGCGGCCCTCACCTCACAGCTTCACAAACGTGCTAAGATCCTGAATTCTGGTATTAGATTAACGCTTCTGCTCCATAATTGCTCTTATATAATATTTGGGGAGATTCTGGAAAATTTGGGATCTGAAATTATGTATTTAACCCCAATATTAATTCTAATAGTGAAGAGCTCTCTGGAAATACGTCTAGCTGCTTCAAAGGCTGGCTCCGCCCCCCTCCATTGATGCTTTTATTGTGTGATTTATAGATGTTAAAATTAGAAAATGTTTATGACGAGGATATGTAGTCTAAATTAGACAGAACAACTTTGTTCTTTTCACTTTTAAGAAAGGAAAGTGGTTAACTTACATTAAAGTCACAGTGTAGTGTAATGTTAGATCTTTATTATAATATCTTGTATCTTCCTTAGGTATCCCAAAACATTATTATAATAAATATAGGTTAAAAATCTTTTTTTTCTTCTTTTTTTTAAGGTAATATGTTTGAAATTATCTGTAAATGTAAAGTAAGTTAATTTCATATTTAGACCAAGCTAGTTATTGTATGCCATATTGATTACTTTTCTGTTCTAGTGGAGTCATTTGAAGGGTCATTTAACTATAGATAGCTCAAAATATAATTTCAAGCAATTAGTCATCTTACCTCTTGGATAGATATCACATATCTATATGTATTTTCATTCCCCTTTAGTTTCTTTCTACAATGTTACATCCACATATTCCTAATGGTTTGGTCCTTAAAGGGACATTCCAAAAATATATCATTTAGTGAATCATAGACAATACAAATTTAATTTAAACAACATTTAAATGTACTATTATTATCTAATTATATTCAGTCTTTAGATATCCTTTGTTAAAGAAATATCAATGCACATGGCTTAGACAATGACATGTGCAACCAACAAAAATTATGCAGTTTTGGACCAAAGTCGAGTTTTGGCTTAATAAGGTGTTAGATAATAGAATAAAAATTATACCTAAACATTTTTTTCTCTTTTCTATAGAGACTAATAGAGACAATGTCAACCTTATTAATACAGTGATTATGCTGGGGCGTAATCTAATATTAAAAAATTGGAAAAGTAAAAAGGCCCCCTCAATGCCATGCTTCATAAATTTAATACATTCCCAGCTAATTTTTGAACAAATGAGTATATCAGCTTCACAAAAGAAAAAGATTACAGCTTTTTTTTCAAAATGGTTAAGAGTTATTTTATCTTACCCACGTGACATTCAATTTTCCCTCATCTCTAATTTCCGAAGAACAGATTACTTCGAAACCCTGATTCTGACAGGGTTTTTTCCAACCGAATGGTACTGATCCCTGATGAGTTTAGAAGCCGAGAGGAGACCACAGGTGGAGGGAAGGGCATATTGGGAGGGGCAGCTGGGGTGGGGAGAGACATGAGAGAGGAAGAGGGATAGGGTATTTTTCCTCCCCCTCTATGTTTTTGTTCTCCTCCCCCCCTTTTTTTTCTCTCTCTCTTTCTTTTTGTTGTCTTTTGAATGAATGGACCTTGCCCTCTTTCTCACAGCAGAGGGACAAGGCAGAGGAGTTAAAATATTTGGAAAATGCAAAAGGGTACTAGATTATATTATTTTTGAACCTCACTGTTAGAATAAGATGGATTTATAACTATAAATATCATTGTATGTTCTAAATAAGATGTTCTTTTTCTCTCTAAGTTGTACCCGTTTTGTTTCAATAAAAAATGTATACAAAAAAATTTATATAATTATATTTTGTCTTTAGATATCCTTTGTTAAAGAAATATCAATGCACATGGCTTAGACAATGACATAAGGCATCTATGTGCAACCAACAATCAGCAGCAAAAGAGCCTATCTAGCTATGCTTTTCAGTCAAGAATATCAATTAAAAAAATCTAATGAGAGAATAAAACTAAATATGACGTTGTTTTAACTTTGTATTATCCATCGAAATCAGTAAAGAACATATAGCTTAATGTCCCTTTAAGGTAAAGCTGGCTAAATACAGCCATTAGAAGATATTTCATTCACAGTGGGGCAAACAATCCAGAAGGTAATACAAATATGCTTTATTCACGTGTTATACTAAGTTTGATAAAGGGAGGTGCATAGGTTTATGATCAGCAAAGCATTACTGGGAAATATCTACTTAAAGGGACATGAAAACCAAATTTTTTCTTTTGTGATTTAAAAAGAGTATGCCATTTTAAACAACTTTCTAATTTACTTAATAAGGTGTTAGATAATAGAATATCTTGCTGTATTGATTCTCTGTTAAAGTAAGATTGTCTGTTTAAGTATTATAGTTAGCTAACAAAGCTAATTCATAAATATTTTGCTTTGCAAGGGTTGCATTTTATAAAACAAAATAACTGTTGGTTTGTATCTAAACATTTTTTTTATTTTTTTTTCTTGTTTCCTGTGTGGGTAATTAGGGGTGGGATTTTTTCAGCTGTTCGGGCCTAGCTAGATTATAAATTTAGCACATTTACTCTGGGAGCTTGCTCTTTCAGGCTTGCTGTATTGATTCTCTGTTAAAGTAAGATTGTCTCTTTAAGTATTATAGTTAGCTAACAAAGCTAATTCATAAATATTTTGCTTTGCAAGGGTTGCATTTTATAAAACAAAATAACTGTTGGTTTGTATCTAAACATTTTTTTCAATTTTTTTTTCTTGTTTCCTGTGTGGGTAATTAGGGGTGGGATTTTTTTCAGCTGTTTGGGCCTAGCTAGATTAAAAATTTAGCACATTTACTCTGGGAGCTTGCTCTTTCAGGCTTGCTGTATTGATTCTCTGTTAAAGTAAGATTGTCTAAGTATTATAGTTAGCTAACCAAGGTAGTTAGGCAAACAAGGTTTTGGGGTAACCAAGGGGAAATATATTTATTTTATACTTTTAAGTTAAACCTTTTATTAAGAATGTGTGAGAATCTCATTCAGTGTACAACTTGCCACATGTTTGCATCACTGGAGCAGCCGCTTCTAGGATTATGTTTGTGGCAAGTGTGAGCATATTGTCTCTTTAGAAACTCGTATTGGGGATCTGGAGGAACGAATTGCAACACTACATGAAATTCAGACACTTGAAAGGGAAATGGATAGGACTGAGCTGGTTGTTAATGGTTCCAGCAGTGGGAATGGGGATGATTCAGATGAGGAGACTCCAGGATGTAGCTGGGTCACAGTCAGAGGGCGAAGTAAAGGTAAGCGGAAGAGACGGGCCAGTTCTGAGCTGGTACACCCCAATAGATTTGCCAGATTAAGTGAAGATGTTGGGGATATCAGTTCAGGGGTGGCGGTGTCAGAGAGGGCTGTGTTGCCTAGTATAGTGAACAGTCCTTTAGCTGTGGAAGAGGAGCATACTATGGTGGGCAGTCCTTCAGTCATGGAAGAGGGGCATACAAGTCAGGGCCAGAGGCAGATGTTGGTGGTAGGAGACTCTATTATTAGGAAGGTTGATAGGGTAATTTGTCATCCAGACCCTTTACATAGAACAGTTTGCTGTCTTCCAGGGGCTCGTGTTAGGCATATTGTGGAGCGTATTGATAGATTGTTAGAGGGATGTGGGTCTGATACTGCAGTCATGGTGCATATTGGTACTAATGAAGGAATCGGTGGGAGATGGAGAGTCCTAAAAAATGACTTCAGGGAGTTAGGTAGCAAGCTTAAAGCAAGGACCTCCAAAGTAATATTTTATGAGATATTACCAGTGCCGTGTGCTAATTCAGTAAGGCAGGAGTTAAGGTCTGTTAATTCATGGCTAAAAACATGGTGTAAAAATGAGGGGTTTGACTTTTTAGAACACTGGGCTGATTTTTCACTAGGGTACAATTTGTACAGTAAGGATGGATTGCACCTGAATGACATGGGTGCAGGTGTGTTGGGGGAAAGGATGATAGCACGTTTAGAGAACCTTTTAAACTAGGCAAAGGGGGGGGAGGGTCAGTTAGAACAAAATAGAACAGAGAGATCAGCCTGTGAATATGACAATCCCTTAATATCTCAAGGAAGGGATGACTTAAGAAATGTCACATTAGAAAATATAGAGGAAAGCACAACAAGTAGCAGCAGAAAGCACATGAAAATTAAATGTATGACAACAAATGCAAGAAGCATGACAGGTAAAATGGGGGAGCTGACGCTCTTAGTTGCAGAAGAGGACTATGATGTTATCAGTATAACTGAAACTTGGTGGGATGATTCACATGACTGGGCAGTTAACTTAAAGGGGTATACATTATTTAGGAGGGACAGGAATAACAAAAGGGGTGGAGGAATCAGCATGTATATTAAACCTAACCTTAAACCTACAATAAGGGAAGATATTTATGATACAAGTGACAATGTAGAGACCCTGTGGGTTGAATTAAAGAGTGGGGGGAAAAATCCTAAAAAAATATTACTAGGAACATGCTACAAGCCTCCCAACATTAGTGACCCGGAGGAAACTCAACTACTTATCCAAATAGGTAAGGCTGCTAATAACAGTGCTGTAATTATGGGAGATTTTAACTACCCTGATATAAACTGGGCCAATGAAACTAGTAATTCAGCTAAGCGGGATAGATTTTTAAATGTTCTCAGGGATAACTTCTTGTCACAATTAATAGAGGAGCCAACTAGGAATAAAGCTATATTGGGTTTAGTGCTATCAAACAATACAGATATAATATCAAACATAGAAGTTAACCTCTTAAGGACATATGACGGAATTTTTCCGTCATAAAACAATTGAAGAAACTGAAAGCTGTGTCCTTAAAGGGTTAAAGAACATTTGGGTAACAGTGATCATAACATGGTCACATTTGAAATCTATTTTCAAATGCAGTGTTTTAAAGGCTTAACTAAGACTTTTAATTTCAAGAAAGCAAAATTCAACGATTTAAGGAAATCATTAAATAATATAAATTGGGACAATGTATTTTCTAATAAAAATACAGAGGATAAATGGATAATATTTAAAAATGTGTTAAATAAATATACATATCAACACATACCATATGGTTATAAAAATAAAAATAAAAAAACAAAGCCGTTATGGCTAAATAAAAATGTGTTAAGAGAAATTAGGAAAAAACGTAGGGCATTTAAATTATTAAAAGAAAATAGTACAGACTCAGCATACAATATTTATATGGAATATAAACAAAGCATGCAAAAAAGCAATCAAATTAGCCAAAATTGAAAATGAAAAATTAATTGCCAAGGATTCTAAGTCTAACCCTAAAAGGTTCTTTAAGTACATAAATAGCAAAAAATCTAAGAAGGATAATATAGGTACATTAAAATGCGTGGAGGGTAGCATGATAAATAATGACAGGGAGAAGGCTGAGGTACTAAACCAGTTTTTTTCTTCAGTATACACAAGAGAGGAACCATTGAATGCTACTTTGGAACAGAATAGAACATGCCAGTCCATACCACTAACTGGGTTTTGTTTAGAGGATATCAGGAAAAAACTGGAAAATATTAAGGTAAATAAAACTCCAGGCCCAGATGGAATACACCCAAGGGTGTTAAGGGAATTTAGCACTGTTATAGACAAACCTTTACTCTTAATTTTTCAAGACTCATTATCCTCAGGCATGGTACCCCAGGATTGGCGTAAAGCTGATGTGGTGCCACTCTTCAAAAAGGGAAGCAGGGATGATCCAGGAAGCTATAGACCAGTTAGTCTGACATCAATAGTGGGGAAGATATTTGAAGGGATTATACGGGTTTATATTGATGAGCATATTCGTGTAAACAAGATTATGAGTTCTAATCAGCATGGCTTTAGGAGAAATAGATCATGTCAAACTAATCTAATTAGATTCTACGAGGAAGTAAGTAAAAATATAGATAAAGGGGAATCAGTTGATGTGATATACTTAGATTTTGCAAAGGCATTTGATACAGTGCCACATGAGAGATTAATGCACAAAATTAAGGGACTGGGAATAGCTGAAAATGTTAGCTCATGGATAAATAACTGGATAAAAGATAGGGAGCAACGAGTAGTAGTAAATGGATCATACTCAGATTGGACAAAGGTAATCAGTGGCGTCCCCCAGGGATCAGTACTGGGCCCTGTTCTTTTTAATATTTTTATAAATGACTTGGAGCAAGGATTAAATAGCGACATCTCTATTTTTGCAGATGATACTAAGTTAAGTAAGGTCATAAGGTCAGAGCAGGACAAACTCTCTTTACAAAGGGATTTGCTAAAATTAGAACTATGGGCAAGTGAATGGAAAATGAGATTTAATACGGAAAAATGCAAGGTTCTACATTTTGGAAGTAAAAATAAGCAGGCTACGTATTTTTTAAATGGGACAAGACTTAGCCAAACACAGGAGGAAAGGGATTTGGGAGTAGTAATAGATAACAAGCTAAAGATGGGTGCACAATGCAGGGCAGCGGCTTCAAAGGCTAATACGATACTAGCATGTATTAAAAGAGGCATTGATTCAAGGGAGGAAAGCATAATTCTGTCATTATATAAAGCCCTGGTAAGACCTCACCTTGAGTTTGGAGTGCAGTTCTGGGGACCGATTGCTAAAAAAGATATTGCAGAACTAGAAAAAGTTCAGAGAAGGGCCACAAAGCTAATAAGGGGATTGGAGAAATTAACCTATGAGGAGAGGCTAGCCAAACTGGGCCTGTTTTCTTTAGAAAAAAGGCGCTTGAGAGGTGACATGATTACTTTATATAAATATATTCAAGGCCCATATACAGAGATGGCAGAAGCTCTTTTTATTCCAAGAAAATTGTTTCTGACAAGAGGTCATAATTTAAGGTTGGAGGAAAGGAGATTTAATCTCCTGCAACGGAAATGTTTTTTCACTGTAAGAGCAATAAAATTGTGGAACTCATTACCAAAGGAGGTAGTGAATGCCAATACCATAGATACATTTAAAAATAGTCTGGATAAATTTCTGTATATAAACAAAATTCATGGATATGATTGCTAGTATTAAATGGGTCTCATTTTAATGGGGTTATTTAAGCTTAACTGGAGCTTTTTGTAAGTATTTTAGATTTGTATAGGTTGAACTCGATGGACTTCAGTCTTTTTTCAACCTTATCTACTATGTTACTATGTTACTTCGATTATCTAATTTGCTTAATTCTCTTGACATACTTTGCTGAAAAACATAGCTAGATAGGCTCAGTATCTGCTGAATGGTTGCTGCACATAGATGCCTTGTGTGATTGGCTCCCCAATGTGCATTGCTATTTCTTCAATAAAGGATATCTAAAGAATTAATCAAATTAGATAATAGAAGTAAATTGGAATGTTGTTTAAAATTGTATTCTCTACTTGAATCATGAAAGGAAAATATTTGGGTTTAGTGTCCCTTTAATTGTGGATGGCCAACAATACATATTTACAATGTTTAGAAATATTTATTTAGAGCAAGATTCCATATCAGCTCATGAAAGGGACGGAAAATTAAAAAGTGTTTCTTTCTGGAATAAGAAATAAAATCTAAATTTAAACATTAACATTTAATTCTATCATCGATTTAAAATCATTATTTTGTGGTTATTTGCTTTCCAACCATATATAGATATGCTCAGTAGCTGAAGATTGGTGGATGCACAGAGATGCCTTGTGTGATTGGCTCAACCATGTGCATTGCAATTTCTTCTGTTAAGGATATCTAAATAAAAAGCAAAATTGATAGTTACATTTTAAAGTCTAAAAATGTATTCTCTCTCTGGATCATTTTTTGAAAATATTTAGTTGTAATGTCTCTTTAAAAATAAAGACACCATTGCACAATAACATATGTGAGCAGTTTCAGACAAATACAAGCTCGAGTTTTATTTACTAATAAGAAACAAACATATATTTTAACATTTATAAACAGATTATCCAAGTTACGGACATTAGAACCAGAAATTACGCATTTCAGAAATCTCGCGTGGGAAACGTATCTTGCAACACGAGATTCGCATCTTTAAACATTCTAGTCTAATGTCACGCAATACCACACAATCGATGTGCATTATAAATACATTTAATAGAGCAAGGTTAATACTTCACAATAAGTCACAAAATTGATTTAATGACCAATAAATACATACAATGTTAAATTTGTATTACTAAAATGTATTTGTATTAAAGAACCAGAACAATATTAAACATAGAAATGTCTACAACATTTATTATATATTTTTTAAAAATTGAAACATTAATATTTAATGGATCACGTATATTAAATCTGCGTCACACATATCCACATAACAGCCCCATGAGTTACAAATAAGTCTACATAAAAATGTAGCAACAGCACCCCCAGGAGGTATGTGTATGGAAGTTACTAAGATATGAAACATTAAGGAACGGCCAATCAGAGTTCATCACACAAACACAACTTGAGTCAGGATGGTCTCAGACATTATAACAATATTTCAATATTTTATCCAATCAGATGTACAGATACCATGTCCCATGGTGCATCTCATGTTTACTTCACCATATAAAAGTCCATTACACGTTGCCATTTTTGTCAGTTCTCTAGTGCCTGCTGGCAGTTACAGTATATATAATTTATATATATATATATAATATATACAACCACCTAGCAGGCATGACGTCTCCCAGGTTCACAAGGCGGGAGAGTGCTACACTGATCAACGTCGTCCAGGACTTTTATCCGCAGCTGTTTGGGAACAAGAGGAGGTCGACAGATGCGAAAGTTAAGAAGGCCCTCTGGGCGTCTATCACCAATGAGGTTAAATTCCGCTTGGAATCATTGTGCAATGATCACGAAAGATAGAATTGCGCATCACACGAGAACATGTGTTTGCTGTAACTGGCATCACTTTACACATGTTGGTCAAATGTATACGTTAATTAGTATATATGGTAAGAATACAGTATCCTTATTTACAATCTTCTACATTATAAAAACAAATGAATTAAAGCTACAGTCAAAAACATAAAAGATTGAAAATAAGAGTACAGGATATATTTGTTAAGACATTAATTGAGGAAACAATGAACTCATGTGAATAAAAATAGATTATTAGTTTGTCAATGTAAAAATTTAAAAAAAAATTGTTTTTCTCCATGGCCTGATTTGTATTAATGATATCGAATCCTCATTGAATATTTTACAGATCTGGATGTTGGTGCTGGAACCTCAAGCCAGGGTTTGTCACAGTATGGTATGTCTCATTTTAATTTCCATTTGTCTTAGAAACATGGACATAACATTACATAATACATTCACATTGATCGATATTTATATGGATACTCTAATTCTCTTTTCTTGTTAGTTTAAATTAAGAATCACGAATCAAAGTTGGGATTACATTGTAATACAAATCTAAAATTAGGACTATTTGAAGATATCCCTTCTATTCTTGATATCTTCATTTTACTGTAAGATTAGTTTCATGGCCAGCTGCCAGTACCCAATATGGCCCCCAATAAGGCAGAGGGTGAGGGTTAGGAAGCTGTTTTGGGGGGGATCAGGGAGGTTGGGGGCTAAGGCGGGGATCCTACACAACAGCATATGTAAATATGCTAAAAAAAAAATATATATATATATATATATATATATATATAAAAAGATACCTTTTATTTTAGTACTGGCAGACTTTCTGCCAGTACTTAAGATGACGGGGACAATTGTGGGGTGGGGGAGGGAAGAGAGCTCTTTGGGAGGGATCAGGGGGTCTGATGTGTCAGGTGGGAAGCTGATCTCTACACTAAAGCTAAAATTAACCCTGCAAGCTCCCTCCAAGCTACCTAATTAACCCCTTCACTGCTGGGCATAATTCATGTGTTGTGCGCAGTTGCATTTAGTGGCCTTCTAACTACCAAAAAGCAACGCCAAAGCCATATATGTCTGCTATTTATGAACAAAGGGGATCCCAGAGAAGCATTTACAATCATTTGCGCCACAATTGCACAAGCTGTTTGTAAATAATGTCAGTGAGAAACCTAAAGTTTGTGAAAAAGTTGACTATTTTTTTTAATTTGATCGCATTTGGCGGTGAAATGGTGGCATGAAATATACCAAAATGAGCCTAGATCAATACTTGGGGTTGTCTACTACACTACACTAAAGTTAAAATTAACCCTACAAGCTCCCTAATTAACTCCTGCACTGCTGAGCATAATACACGCGTGGTGCGCAGCGGCATTTAGCGGCCTTCTAATTACCAAAAAGCAATGCCAAAGCCATATATGTCTGCTATTTCGGAAAAAAGGGGATCCCAGAGAAGCCTTTACAACCATTTGTGCCATAATTGAACAAAATGTTTGTAAATGATTTCAGTGAGAAACCTAAACATTTGAAAAATGTAACGTTTTTTTTTATTTGGTCGCATTTGGCGGTGAAATGGTGGCATGAAATATACCAAGATGGGCCTAGATCAATACTTTGGGTTGTCTACTACACTAAAGCTAAAATTACCCCAAAAAGCTCCCTACATGCTCCCTAATTTACCCCTTCACTGCTGGACATAATACACGTGTGGCGCGCAGTGGCATTTAGCGGCCTTCTAATTATCAAAAAGCAACGTCAAAGTCATATATGTCTGCTATTTCTGAACAAAGGGGATCCCAGAGAAAAATGTACAACCATTTATGACATAATTGCACAAGCTATTTGAAAATAATTTCAGTGAGAAACTTAAAGTTTGTGAAAAAATTTGTGAAAAAGTGAACAATTGTTTTTATTTGATCGCATTTGGTGGTGAAATGGTGGCATGAAATATACCAAAATGGGCCTAGATCAATACTTTGGGATGTCTTCTAAAAAAAAATATATACATGTCAATGGCTATTCAGGGATTCCTGACAGATATCAGTGTTCCAATGTAACTAGCGCTAATTTTGAAAAAAAAAAAATGGTTTGGAAATAGCAAAGTGCTACTTGTATTTATGGCCCTATAACTTACAAAAAAAGCAAAGAACATGTAAACATTGGGTATTTCTAAACTCAGGACAAAATTTAGAAACTATTTAGTATGGGTGTTTTTTGGTGGTTGTAGATGAGTAACAGATTTTGGGGGTCAAAGTTAGAAAAAGTGTGTTTTTTTCCATTTTTTCCTCATATTTTATAATTGTTTCTATAGTAAATTATAGGATATGATGAAAATAATGGTATCTTTAGAAAGTCCATTTAATGGCGAGAAAAATGGTATATAATGTGTGGGTACAGTAAACGAGTAAGAGGAAAATTACAGCTAAAACACAAACACCGCAGAAATTTAAAAATAGCCCTGGTCCCAAACGGACAGAAAATGGAAAAATGCTGTGGTCATTAAGGGGTTAATGTACACTACTGTTCCACCAGATATGAGTTGCACTGGTGTGACACTGTGCCCTGGCAGGCACTGAAACCAGTGTTAATTTTGACGGCAAATTTCGATTTAGTCTTAGTTTTAGTCTTTTGACTAAAATGCCGTTTTAGTCGTATTTTAGTCACCTGAATTGTTTTAGTTTTAGTCTTCAGTAGATTTTAGTCGTCTAAGGGCGCGATCCGATATAGATCGCAGTTTGCGGCGCAAGCGAGGGAACCGGCGTCGCCCGCAGTTTCAGCTCGCAACTCGAGCTATCCCATATAAGTCGCCGTCAGATGATAACGTGCCGTAAGTCTGACAAACCAGCGATGTCCAGAAATCTGCGCAAGTACAAATTTCTGGCGTCGCCAGTGACTTGCGGCACGTTAGAAACTGCCGGCGCCTATAAAAACTGACTAAAGTCTAAAACACCCGCACTGTCTAACACGCCTCCCTAACATAGCCCGACAAGTCTAACACGCCTCCCTAACATAGCCCGCACTGTCTAACCCTCTATCCGCTATACCCCCTCACTATCCTAACAATAAAAAAGCTAATAACCCCTAAACCGCCGCTCCCGTACCCCGCCGCAACCTAATAAAGTTATTAACCCCTAAACCGCCGCTCCCGTACCCCGCCGCCAGCTATATTATATCTATAACCCCCTAAAGTGAGCCCCTAACACCGCCGCCATCTATATTAAAATTATTAACCCCCAATGTAAGCCCCTTACACCGCCGCCATCTCTATTAAAATGATTAACCCCTAATTTAATCTACCTACCCCGCCGCCAGCTATATTATCTATGTTAACCCTAAGTATATTATAGTTAATATAGGTATTACATTATATATATTAACTATATTAACCCTAATTATATTAGGGTTAATATAGTTAATATAGTTACTATAGTATTTATATTAACTATATTAACTCTATCTAACCCTAACACCCCTAACTAAATTTATATTAAATTAATCTAATTCATTTATAAACTAAAATATTCCTATTTAAATCTAAATACTTACCTATAAAATAAACCCTAAGATAGCTACAATATAATTAATAATTACATTGTAGCTATGTTAGGGTTAATATTTATTTTACAGGTAAATTGTTAATTATTTTAACTAGGTATAATAGCTATTAAATAGTTATTAACTATTTAATATCTACCTAGTTAAAATAATTACCCAATTACCTGTAAAATAAATCCTAACCTAAGTTACAAATACACCTACACTATCAATAAATTAAATAAACTACAAACATCTATCTAAAAATACAATTAAATTAACTAAACTAAATTACCAAAAAAAAACAAACACTAAATTACAAAAAATAAAAAAAGATTACAAGATTTTTAAGCTAATTACACCTATTCTAAGCCCCCTAATAAAATAATAAACCCCCAAAATAATAAAAATTCCCTGCCCTATTCTAAATTAAACAAATTTCAAAGCTCTTTACCTTACCAGCCCTTAAAAGGGCCTTTTGTGGGGAATGCCCCAAAGAATTCAGCTCTTTTGCATACAAATACAATACCCCCCCCATTACAACCCACCACCCACATACCCCTATTCTAAAACCACCCAAACCCCCCTTAAAAAAGCCTAACACTACCCCCCTGAAGATCTCCCTACCTTGTCTTCACCACACCGGGCCGAACTCCTGATCCGATCCGGGCGATGTCTTCCTCCAAGCGGCAAAGAAGAATTCTTCCTCCGGCGATGTCTTCCTCCAAGCGGCAAAGAAGAATTCTTCCTCCGGCGACGTCTTCCTCCAAGCGGCAGCAAAGTCTTCATTCTTCCGGCGGCATCTTCAATCTTCTTTCTTCGCTCCGCCGCTGCGGAGCATCCATCCCGGCCGACTACTGAACTTGGAATGATGTACCTTTAAATGACGTCATCCAAGATGGCGTCCGCCGAATTCCGATTGGCTGATAGGATTCTATCAGCCAATCGGAATTAAGTTAAAAAAATCTGATTGGCTGATTGAATCAGCCAATCAGATTCAAGTTCAATCCGATTGGCTGATCCAATCAGCCAATCAGATTGAGCTCGCATTCTATTGGCTGATCGGAACAGCCAATAGAATGCGAGCTCAATCTGATTGGCTGATTGGATCAGTCAATCGGATTGAACTTGAATCTGATTGGCTGATTCAATCAGCCAATCAGATTTTTTTAACTTAATTCCGATTGGCTGATAGAATCCTATCAGCCAATCGGAATTCGGCGGACGCCATCTTGGATGACGTCATTTAAAGGTACCTCATTCCAAGTTCAGTAGTCGGCCGGGATGGATGCTCCGCAGCGGCGGAGCGAAGAAAGAAGATTGAAGATGCCGCCGGAAGAATGAAGACTTTGCTGCCGCTTGGAGGAAGACGTCGCCGGAGGAAGAATTCTTCTTTGCCGCTTGGAGGAAGACATCGCCGGAGGAAGAATTCTTCTTTGCCGCTTGGAGGAAGACATCGCCCGGATCGGATCAGGAGTTCGGCCCGGTGTGGTGAAGACAAGGTAGGGAGATCTTCAGGGGGGTAGTGTTAGGCTTTTTTAAGGGGGGTTTGGGTGGTTTTAGAATAGGGGTATGTGGGTGGTGGGTTGTAATGGGGGGGGGTATTGTATTTGTATGCAAAAGAGCTGAATTCTTTGGGGGATGCCCCACAAAAGGCCCTTTTAAGGGCTGGTAAGGTAAAGAGCTTTGAAATTTGTTTAATTTAGAATAGGGCAGGGAATTTTTATTATTTTGGGGGTTTATTATTTTATTAGGGGGCTTAGAATAGGTGTAATTAGCTTAAAAATCTTGTAATCTTTTTTTATTTTTTGTAATTTAGTGTTTGTTTTTTTTTGTAATTTAGTTTAGTTAATTTAATTGTATTTTTAGATAGATGTTTGTAGTTTATTTAATTTATTGATAGTGTAGGTGTATTTGTAACTTAGGTTAGGATTTATTTTACAGGTAATTGGGTAATTATTTTAACTAGGTAGATATTAAATAGTTAATAACTATTTAATAGCTATTATACCTAGTTAAAATAATTAAGAATTTACCTGTAAAATAAATATTAACCCTAACATAGCTACAATGTAATTATTAATTATATTCTAGCTATCTTAGGGTTTATTTTATAGGTAAGTATTTAGATTTAAATAGGAATATTTTAGTTTATAAATGAATTAGATTTAATATAAATTTAGTTAGGGGTGTTAGGGTTAGATAGAGTTAATATAGTTAATATAAATACTATAGTAACTATATTAACTATATTAACCCTAATATAATTAGGGTTAATATAGTTAATATATATAATGTAATACCTATATTAACTATAATATACTTAGGGTTAACATAGATAATATAGCTGGCGGCGGGGTAGGTAGATTAAATTAGGGGTTAATCATTTTAATAGAGATGGCGGCGGTGTAAGGGGCTTACATTAGGGGTTAATAATATTAATATAGCTGGCGGCGGTATAGGGGGATTAGATTAGGGGTTAATAATTTTTATATAGGTGGCGGCGGTGTAAGGGGTCAGATTAGGGGATAGATAAGGTAGATGACAGCGGTGTAAGGGGTTCTAATTAGGGGATAGATAAGGTAGATGGCGGCGGTTTTAGGGGCTCACAGTAGGGGGTTAGTTTATGTAGATGGCGGCGGGCTCCGGGAGCGGCGGTTTATGGGTTAATAACTTTATTAGGGATTTCGGGGGGGGGGGGGGGGGAGATCGCGGTTGACAGGTAGATAGACATTGCGCATGCGTTAGGTGTTAGGTTTATTTTAGAAGATCGCGGTTGACAGGGAGATAGACATTGCGCATGCGTTAGGTGTTAGGTTTATTTTAGCTGCCAGTTTAGGGAGTTACGGGGCTCCAATAGTCAGCGTAAGGCTTCTTACGGCTGCTTTTAGTGGCGAGGTGAAAATGGAGTAAGTTTTCTCCATTTTCGCCACGTAAGTCCTTACGCTGCATATTAGATACCAAACTGCGCGGGTTTGGTATACCTGCCTATAGCCCAAAAAACTACGGGCGACGGCAGAAATATACGCGCGTAACTTCTAGGTTCCGCCGTATATATAGGATACCAAACCCGCGCAAATATTGGCGTCGCCGGCTTTTGCGGGCGACGATTTTTATCGGATCGACCCCTAAATCTCCAATAGAATTTTATTCGACTAAAATCTAAGGGTCTAGTTAAAGTGTAATGCATTATTCAAGCATTTCTCTATAATTTCCAAAATTATTATATACTCCAGGAATAAACATCTAATAACCTGGTATTATTTATGGTATTAAGGTTTAAACAAGCAATACAGGAACAGATTTAGCTGTTGTGATATATAACGTCTTTGTTAATCTTAACAATTAAATAAAACCAAGTTTCATAAACAAACAGAAGCGCAACTTTAAAATATAAAAAAGCAAAAACTGTAAACTGTATTGGCTGTATTGCACATATTACCCAATATAAAAACTTTAACAGTCCTCTGTTAATAATTAAAACAAGTATAAAGTATATTTATTAACCTGTTTTTATTTTTGGTATTTAGGTTAAAACATGCAATACAGATTTAACTGTTTTGGTATATAACATGTCTTTATTTATCTTAAAATTAAATAAAACCAAGTTTCGTAAATAAACAAGAAGATAGCCTTGTTTTTTTTTTTTTTTATTTTATAAAAGAGCAGTAATTAGATATGGATTGATTATAACAAATTGTATTGTGTTAACTTTGACAGAAAATGTTGATTTAGTTTTAGTCATAGTCTTTTGACTAAAATGACATTTTAGTTTTAGTCGTATTTTAGTCATCTGAATTGTTTTAGTCTTCAGTAGATTTTAGTCATCAAAATCTCCAATAGAATTTATTCGACTAATATCTAAGGGTCTAGTTAAAGTGTAATGTATTATTCAAGCATTTCTCTATAATTTCCAAAATTATTATATACTCCAGGAGTAAACATCTAATAACCTGGTATTATTTATGGTATTAAAGGGACACTGAACCCATTTTTTTTTCTTTTGTGATTCAGATAGAGTATGCCATTTTAAGCAACTTTCTAATTTACTCCTATTATCAATTTTTCTTCATTCTCTTGCTATCTTTATTTGAAAAAGAAGGCATCTAAGCTTTTTTTTGGGTTCAGAACTCTGGATAGCACTTTTTATTGGTGGATGAATTTATCCACCAATCAGCAAGGAAAACCCAGGTTGTTCACCAAAAATGGGCCGGCATCTAAACTTACATTCTTGCATTTCAAATAAAGATACCAAGAGAATGAAGAAAATTTGATAATAGGAGTAAATTAGAAAGTTGCTTAAAATTCCATGCTCTATCTGAATCACAAAAGAAAAAATTTGGGTTCAGTGTCCCTTTAAGGTTTAAACAAGCAATACAGACACAGATTTAGCTGTTGTGATATAACGTCTTTATTAATCTTAAAATTAAATAAAACCAAGTTTCATAAACAAACAGAAGCGCAACTTTAAAATATAAAAAACCAAAACTGTAAACAGTATTGGCTGTATTGCACATATTACCCAATATAAAAACTTTAACAGTTCTCTGTTAATAATTAAAACAAGTATAAAGTATATTTATTAACCTGTTTTTATTTAAAACATGCAATACAGATTTAACTGTTTTGGTATATAACATGTCTTTATTTATCTTAAAATTAAATAAAACCAAGTTTCGTAAATAAACAAGAAGATAGCCTTGTTTTTTTTTATTTTATAAAAGAGCAGTAATTAGCTATGGATTGATTATAACAAATTGCATTGTGTTAACTTTGACAGCAAATTTTGATTTAGTTTTAGTCATAGTCTTTTGACTAAAATGCCATTTTAATTTAAGTCGTATTTTAGTCATCAGAATTTGTTTAGTTTTATGCTCATTTTAGTCTAGTTTTAGTCGACAAAATTAACACTGACTGAAACGCACACGTGTGAAGGAAACTGACTGCTTTTATTTCACAGTCAAAAAAGTGTTGTTTTTTTAAAATGTACACTACTGTTACACCAGATATGAGTTGCACTGGTGTGACACTGTGCCCTGGCAGGCACTGAAACGCACACGTGTGAAGGAAACTGACTGCTATTATTTCACAGTCAAAAAAGTTTTTTTTTTTTTTTTTAAATGTACACTACTGTTACAACAGATATGAGTGGTGGCACTGGGCAAGTGGGCACAGTATATGCTGTGAGCCTGACACACACGCTGGAAGGCAGGCAACTGCAATTAGATTACACAGGAAAAAAAAAAAGCAGACTGATGTTCTAGCCCTAAAAAGGGCTTTTGGGGTGCTGTCCTTACAGCAGAGATCAGATGAGTCCTTCAGGACTGTAGTGGACACTGAATACACTAGCCTAGCTATCGATTTCCCTATTAAATCAGCAGCAGCTACACTGTCCCTCCTCTCACTAAGAATGCAGCTTCCGAATGAATCTAAAATGGATGCTGTCCAGGAGGTGGGAGGGTCTGGGAGGGAGGGTCTGCTGCTGATTGGGTGGAATGTGTCTGCTGACTGTGAGGTACAGGGTCAAAATGTACTCAATGATAACGAATAGGGGGCAGACCGAACATCGCATATGTTCGCCCGCCGCAGCTAACGCGAACATGCTATGTTCACTGGGAACTATTCGCCGGCGAACTATTCGCTTTATCACTGATAATCATGTTTAAATGCCTTGATTTGATTTCATGATGTATGAGATGTTAATATATTTGTATTATATATTTCAGATGGAACCTCCACTTCTGGGCATCAGTTTCCCGACCCTCCCCAGGCCCCTCCCCAGGTAGAAGACCCTCCCGGCCCTTCCCATTCCTCCTGTCCCTCAAAGAAAACGCCCCTTTGCCTCCCTTCGCCGCTCTCCCCGTCTCTTGGCCTGTACAGCTCCCCCACCTGCCCAGCCCCCAACTCACAAGGCCCCTGACTCCCCAGCTGTATGGGCTACCCCAGAGCGGCAGACAGACCTCCCCCTTTACCTCACAATCCCATCCCTCCCCCCTTCTCCCAACCTTCATTGTCCTGGGTGTCGGATTGTCCTTCCCAGGCACAGCTGTAAGTATCATTCTAAATCCACATTATAACATATTTAATATCATATCACTCCATATACCAATCACCACTACTTGGATAGAACAATAGAAAAATAATTTTTCAGACCTTATCTCTTCTATAACCCACTGGGAGTGTAATTTCTTCTGCTTGCTGTGTTTACACAGCTTGGCCTCAAGGCCAAAAGGTTTAAGGATAGGTGTGGAAACCACAGGCTAAATAAACTATTTAAATTGCCAATGTAAGGACAATGGAAATACTTTTAAACAATTTAATACATTCAAGCTGGAAAAGTGGATCATTGTGAACCAATTAAAGGGGAGAACATGTTTGAGTAAACTATCCCTTTAATGGTTTATGTCTGAAGAACATATTTAATGTGTAAATAATTGATATTGAAGATTTAATTTTAAGAATGATTTGTCTTTATTATTACAATGTATCTTTGCTCTATTTTTATTATGTTCTGTAATTATCATTAATATTTTTTAATTTCTTTATTTTAGGTTGTGACTCAGCATGGCTGATGCTAGAGACTCTAGCACATATAGAGCAGGCCGTGCTGAGGAATGCTCTATTCCTGGGAAGGATGAATGACACCATGCATGCCCAGCTACAGGTTCAGCGTTCGACTCTACAACGTATGATGCATGTAGAGTCAATGCTTGAATCTGGAGCTGAACATGCACAGGACGATGAGGGTGATGCTGATGCCCAATAAGTGGAGGATCTGGAGATGCTCCAAGGGCGCAGATACGAATCTTCCGTCCATATGTTACTTTTTTGGATTTATTGTTGCCATTTGGCCTTTTTTTGTTATTTGTTGTGCCTGTTGCACTCTTTTACCTTGTGAAATGGCTCCAATGGGGCTGTGTTGGCCCTTGTCAACTCCCTCCAAGGACTGTGATGCACTCTTTTACCTTGTCAAATGGCTCCAATGGGACTGTGTTGGCTTTTGTTGGCCCTTGTCAACTCCCTCCAAGGACTGTGATGCACTCTTTTACCTTGTCAAATGGCTCCAATGGGGCTGTGTTGGCCCTTGTCAACGCCCTCCAAGGACTGTGATGCACTCTTTTACCTTGTGAAATGGCTCCAATGGGGCTGTGTTGGCCCTTGTCAACTCCCTCCAAGGACTGTGATGCACTCTTTTACCTTGTCAAATGGCTCCAATGGGACTGTGTTGGCCTTTGTTGGCCCTTGTCAACTCCCTCCAAGGACTGTGATGCACTCTTTTACCTTGTCAAATGGCTCCAATGGGGCTGTGTTGGCCCTTGTCAACTCCCTCCAAGGACTTTGATGCACTCTTTTACCTTGTCAGATGGTACAGATTTTTCTATATGTTTTTAATAAAATACGTAATTCCAATATTATTTGTCCTCTTTATTCATGTCATTGATTGAAATCTATAGTTTATGTGGTTAATCCTTAAAGGGACATGAAACCAAATAATGGTCTTTCCTGATTCATAAATATAATACAATTGTAAATAAATTTAATATTTACATCTCTAATTTAATTTGATTCATTTTCTTGATATACTTTTCATCAAGGTATATCTTTGCAAGATTATGATTAGCATAGGAATGAATTTCTATATATATATTACTGTATATATATATATATATATATATATATATATATGTGTGTATATATATATATATACATATATATATATATATATATATATATATATATATGTATGTATATTTTTTCACATCCATGTGTTCAGGTAGGCTGACCATATTTAAACTTGAATAAGTGACATGTTTCATCAATACATGTGTCATTATTGTTATTAAAAAAACCAACTTAACATATCTGAAAACATCAATGACATATGATATGTATTTCTCATGTGTACCTTTTAAATGGTAAAGATGGACACCATAGCTATAGGTAACATATAATATATAACACATACCTATTTTCCTAATGCATCTCCTAGCATTATTTCTCATTTAAAGGGACATGAAACGCAATAATCCAAAGATTTACATTTATTGTTAAAATGTATTTCAAATTGCAATGTCGTACATAATTGTGTAACATAAAATGTTGTTTTCATGTCTATTTAAACCATGCTGCTTGCTAAATAGTTTTGTTAATAATCCTCTGCTTCTAATGAAATATCTCCTTATTTTCAATAATGGATTCTATTTCATATATCACAGTATTAAGTTATCTAGCGTGACATTCATAGCTAGCAATATAGCACATACTAGTTTATAAAATATAAATACGTTTCTTATTGATATGCCAAGCTGTCAAATGAGTCCTTGTATTGGCTGACGTTTTTACGCGATCTTGGATGCGCCATGTTGCTTAAGATGTCACCTGCCAATCTGTCAAATGAGTCCTTGTATTGGCTGATGTTTTTACGTGATCTTGGATGTGCCATGTTGCTTAAGACGTCACCTGCCAAGCTGTCAAATGAGTCCTTGTATTGGCTGCCGTTTTTACGCGATCAAGGATGCGCCTTTGATTGGATGTCATTTTTACGCGATCAAGGATGGCATTGATTGGATGGCATTTTTATACGATCAAAGATGCGCCTTTGATTGGATGGCGTTTTTACGCGATCAAGGATGCGCCTTTGATTGGATGGCGATCAACGATGCACCATGTTAATTAAGATGTCACATGCCAAGGTGTAAAAACCGTCTGATTGGATTACGTAGTCCCGCAATATTTGAATGTGCAAATCCATGAATATCGTCCATCTTGTTTAATATGTTTGTCAACAATATGTTCCTTTTTATGAATAATGACTGTGTTGTGTTTAATTTTCAACATATCGAATGCCGAAAGATGCGCTATTGTATTTGAATCAAGTAATCAATATGCATTGACCTTTATCATATGCTAAATATATGAGATGCCTACTTATTCTAGATGTTATTTCGTGGTATTTTTTATTAAAGGGTCCTTATACACTCATTTTTAAAACACATATATGTTTTTTCTATCTATTTATATGATCCTTTTTTTATAATAAATGTCTAGTTTTGCTTATGTTTAAATAACATTGCAGTGATTTTCTGACTCCTCCCCAAGCCTCAAAGTTAGATGTGAGTACCATCAGCTACCTTCTCCAGCTTGCTCCTGTTTGTGTAAAGGGTCTTTTCATATGCAAATGAAGGGGTATTGTATTATTTCCATATAATACAAAATATAAGTGCGCAAAGTGGATGCTAAAGTATACAATTAAAAAGGTTTTTTTTTAATTAAACTCAGAATTCTGAATATTTGACCAAGTGCAAAAATTCAAATCTAGTATATTCAAAATGCAGAGAGGCTTTTATGGGTCCTCACACCAAAGGGTTAAAATTAATTCCCATATACTTCGATTAAATTAAATTAATGGTGAATATAAACATGAAACAAACCACATATGATTAAAATATATATTGTATTTTATAATGCTTAAAAAAAAAAAAATTTGAAAATACTCTTTCTAAAATTATGAATCTAACATTTATTTATTTAATACAATTGATAGTGACCGGCCCTAACTTAAAAAACACATCTAAATTAATAACACATCTAAATTAATACCACATACATTGATAAAAGGACAAATATGATCACAAAATAAAGTGTAAATTTTTAGGACTCAGATGGAAACTTTGTAATTAGTCCCAAAAGGAAAGTCCCAAACGATGTCCTTCCCAAGCTTTCCACAAAAGCACAATGCACAATGATAGGCAAGAAAAAACTTCTGATTCCTCCCAGCTGGTCCTGAGCAGCGTCTAGGTGGGAGACAGAAGCGTCCACTTGAAATTGGTGTATATAGTTTATACAACAAACAAATATCAGTACTTACACATAGGTACCGAAAGATCAGCGCCGCGCCCGGCTCTCATCAAACACAGGTGTCCCGGTGTGTATAGGATCCACACAGGCTCTTCTCACAGCCTTAACACCAGCTCACTACAGAGAGTAGCCCAGAATGATGTAAAAATCAAGGCGCCAAACAGGATACACCTGTGAAAGGAATTGAAACGCGTTGTTCAGTTGAACTATATTAATATTGAACATTGGTCACTCTAAGAATTTGAATTTATGAACTTGAATTTTAAAACAACTTTTTTGCTGCTTTCTTGTAGTTTTTATCCACCTTTCACAGGTGTATCCTGTTTGGCGCCTTGATTTTTACATCATTCTGGGCTACTCTCTGTAGTGAGCTGGTGTTAAGGCTGTGAGAAGAGCCTGTGTGGATCCTATACACACCGGGACACCTGTGTTTGATGAGAGCCGGGCGCGGCGCTGATCTTTCGGTACCTATGTGTAAGTACTGATATTTGTTTGTTGTATAAACTATATACACCAATTTCAAGTGGACGCTTCTGTCTCCCACCTAGACGCTGCTCAGGACCAGCTGGGAGGAATCAGAAGTTTTTTCTTGCCTATCATCGTGCATTGTGCTTTTGTGGAAAGCTTGGGAAGGACATCGTTTGGGACTTTCCTTTTGGGACTAATTACAAAGTTTCCATCTGAGTCCTAAAAATTTACACTTTATTTTGTGATCATATTTGTCCTTTTATCAATGTATGTGGTATTAATTTAGATGTGTTATTAATTTAGATGTGTTTTTTAAGTTAGGGCCGGTCACTATCAATTGTATTAAATAAATAAATGTTAGATTCATAATTTTAGAAAGAGTATTTTCAAATTGTTTATTTCATTTTTAAGCATTATAAAATACAATATATATTTTAATCATATGTGGTTTGTTTCATGTTTGTATTCACCATTAATTTAATTTAATCGAAGTATATGGGAATTAATTTTAACCCTTTGGTGTGAGGACCCATAAAAGCCTCTCTGCATTTTGAATATACTAGATTTGAATTTTTGCACTTGGTCAACATTCAGAATTCTGATTTTAATTAAAAAAAACCTTTTTAATTGTATACTTTAGCATCCACTTTGCGCACTTATATTTTGTATTACATTTAAATTTTTTGTCCTTTTGGAAGTAATATTGGGAATCTTCCTTATATATAGGTGTTTGTATTCAATTCATTTTGCGCTGGTCTCTAATTGTTTTATTTTCTTCTATTGTATTATTTCCCACTTGGTTGGTCTCTCAAAATAACATAAATAAGTGGTCATTTTTCAGAGGCATAGATACAAAGGTAATCACAGAAGTCACACGTGTATTTCTCTAAGTGTTTTTTTTGCAAACTTGATAATGCATAATACAGTGTTTTCTTTGTAAACAATAATGTTCTGACTGTCCCTTTAAGCTGTTATTGGCATTCACACAGTAATATGCCATCATGTATAATTGTAATGGTCATTTTGTTTGAGATTAGGGAAACAGTTTAGACATCACAACACAGAAACCAATCAATGTAATGAACAAGGATAGGTATGTGATGATTATTAAATGAGCTTACCGTCAGATGAGAGTGTGTGGACACCACAGTGTCCACACACTTGTAACCCACACTCTGCAAACATTCTGCCTCCATGGACCCGGTCCCATAGAAGCAGATTATATACAGAGTGTGGTCCACAAGTGTAAGAAGACCACATCATTACATACCTATCCATTACACATTAAATAAATAAAATATATATATATATATATATATATATATAAAAATACTTCCTCTTCTTTCCCCTCTTCCCACGAGACTGAGGCTCTTGGGGGGGCAACTGCCCCCTCCGACAAGTTCTCATCAGAGATGTTTGGGGAAGAGGGGAAGGAGGAGTACTGGGATGACCCGGCTGAGGAGGAGATTGAGGAGTACCAGGAGCAGATGGCCCAAGATCAGATGGCCCAGCAGCAGATGGCCCAGGTTCAGATGACCCAGGATCAGATGGCCCAGCAGCAGATGGCCCAGGATCAGATGGCCCAGGATCAGATGGCCCAGCAGCAGATGACCCAGGATCAGATGGCCCAGCAGCAGATGACCCAGGATCAGATGGCCCAGCAGCAGATGACCCAGGATTAGATGGCCCAGCAGCAGATGGCACGTTATGCGCCTCCCGGAGGACATGAAGTATAGCTTGGAGAATATGCAACATCTGGTTTTGTCCTTATATAATTTCTCTTTGGCTCTGTATAATTTCTCTTTGGCCCTGTATGAGCTCTCTTTGGCCCTGTATGAGCTCTGTTTAGCCTTGTAGAGTGGCATGAATGTCTTCCGTCATCTGTATTCGGATTTGAATATTTTCCCTCCGGGAGGCACACATCTGATCTTGAAAATCAAGCAATACCTGCACCTCGGCTATCTCCTCCTGAGGTATTGCTGGTGCACAGTGGGCTGCTGGTGCACGGCAGGCTGCTGGTGCAAGAAGGGCTGCTGGTGCAGGGATCTCTTCTGCAGTGGGGGCTTCTTCTGAGGAGTATAGAGGAATGTCTTCCATGTCTCCCCGAGGTGGCGAGTCATCCCCACCACTCTCATACCTGGGTGAAGGAGGAGCCTGTAGTTGCTGTGATGCCTCCTCCCCAGACTCTGTATATTGCAAAAGGAAAGAAATGTATATATTAGCATAGTTCCAAATAAAGATGTAAATGCTTTTGCTTACAATAGAATTACAAATGCAGCCTCATTAATCCACTTTCAAACATAACAATCAATACGATTTCCAAATTTTCCAAACTGTGTTTCTGATATCTATCTGGTCAATCTGAAAGTTTTTGCGTTTTTTTTCAGTCTGTTTAAATGCACACCTAATCTGTAGCCTAGATACTAATGTAATAGCAAGGTAATTGTGAATGCGTTTACCTAATAATGTGTTAAAAAGCGTAATAGCATTAATCATATCCTTAAATACATTCTTTAGTTTTGATGTTAAGAGATTATTAAATGAGCTTACCGTCAGATGAGAGTGGCAGGTTCCCGGTATTGACTCCTCCGATACCGACTATGGCCACCTCGGAGATGCTGGGACGCAACATATCCTCCCATCGGGTATACTCCACGGTCATTGGAGGCCCGCCACCGGTCCCTGTTGCGTATTGGTACTCCCTCGATATTTTTTTTTCAGCTCCATTTTGCAATCCCGGTAGCGATGTTTAATCGATTCGACATCCCTGTTATGGGCCCCCACTGCATTAACTGCATCCCTGATCTCCAGCCAGAGCTGCCTCTTCTCCCTAGGGGTGGCCTTCTGAGCCTGCAGCCTCCTAGACCTTTCCATATATGAATCTATGAGGGCCTCCTTCTCCTCCATGGTATACCTCGCCTCCCTAGTCAGCTTGGCCTTCCCCTGTGATGGTGTCCTCTGTTTCCCGGACTGTGAAGCTCTACTCCACCCACCGCTTCCTCCCCCGCTTCCTGCCCCCCTTCCTGTCCTGTTCCTCTTCCTCTCCCCCTCCCCCTCCCTCTCCCCTGACTAAGCTCCTGCCTGCTTTCCTCTTCCATCTCTTCCCTAAACTGAGCCCTAACTACTCCAACAAAAAGTGAATGTGTCCAAATGAAAGGGGGTCAAAATAAATTAAAAAAAGCCAAAAAAAGTGCTCAAAGTGTGAAAGGGATATAAATAAAAGAGGGTAAGGAGTATTTAACAAACAAAAATGTATAAGAAGACTAAAATGAGGATATGTAAACTAAATATAACTATGGGATGGGTATGGGCTTAAAAGGAATGGGGTATGGGCTTAAAGGGAATGGGGTATGGGATGAAAGGGAATGGGGTATGGAATTACAGGGAATGGGGTATGGGATGAAAGGGAATGGGATTACAGGGAATGGGGTATGGAGTGTAGTATGAGAGGGGATGGGGTATGGAGTTATGTAGTGTTATTTATAAGTGTATGTATGTATTGAATGTGTTTGCGTGTAAATGTGTTATGTATACAGAAAAAACACTTGCACACTCACCCAAACCAACTCTCGCTCACTACCGCTCTCTTACTATCTCACACTACAAATAACTAACTCACAGCACCACTAACTAACTAACTCACGCTACCACTAACTCACGCTACCACTAACTCACGCTACCACTAACTCACGCTACCACTAACTCACTCTACCACTAACTCACTCTACCACTAACTCGCACAATAACACTAACTCACTCTCTCACACTAACACTAACTCTCACAATAAGGCACTAAATCTCTATAATCTCCAAAAACCCACCATCAACACAGTCAAAGAAGCCATGCTTGTGGCGTGCTTATATACCCTATGTAAATGTTTAATGATGTACCGGTTTGCCTTGTAAATTGTGTTCAGGTGTGTTTTGTTAGTAATTAGTATGTGTGCAATGTGTATTAGTTGAGTGAATTTGCGCATGCTCATTTTGATTTGTGGAATGTGTAGAATGTGTAGAATGTGATGATGTCATAGTGATCGTTTTCCATAACATTGTCCAATAGTATTATGTGTAAATGTAAATGTTAATTTGTGATGGTGTTGTATTTGTGAAGTGTTGTAAATGTTTGTTTGTACTAATATTCTGTAATGTTGAATGCGAGTGTTTTGCTTGTGTATGAGTGTGCAAATCTTTTTTTGTGTTGTTTTGTTCCGTGTTTCCGGATTGTAAGGTATATCTGTATTCCTCGTTTAGTGTAATGTTTGATTTTTCCCGCTTGTGAATGTTTAATGCGTGTGTGCTATGTTTTGTGATTGTTGCTATTACATTTGCTGTGTGTTTTTGTTGTGCATTATGTGGTATACGTCATATGAAAGAGCAGTGCGTATTTCTCGCGAGATCGAGTGTTAGCAGAAAAATGCGTGCTTCTTTGATTTCTCATTGATCTCTATGGGAGACTGTCTAATGCGGGCGTGATTACGCGTATAAAATAAACGTGGTAGGAGTCACATTAGGAGCTTGTTTTTAAACTCGTAATACCAGCGTTAAAAACAGTGTGCATAAAAAATAAGATGCGTAGCTAACGCACCCCTTCTAACAACAAACTCGTAATCTAGGCGTAAGATAGCTACAATATAACTATTAGTTACATTGTAGCTATTTTAGGGTTTATTTTTATTTTACAGGAAACTTTGAGCTAGATTTAGAGTTTGGCGTTAGCCATCAAAAGCAGCGTTAAGGGGTCCTAACGCTGCTTTTTACCGCCCGCTGGTATTTAGAGTCAGCCAGGAAAGGGTCTACCGCTCACTTTCTTTCCGCGATTGCAGGCTACCACAGATCCCCTTACTTCAATTGCGTAATCCTATCTTTTCAATAGGATTTTCCTAACGCTGGTATTTGGAGTCTTGGAAGAAGCGAGCGGTAGACCCTCTACCGACAAGACTCCTACCAACAAAAAAAGTCAGTAGTTAAGAGCTTTATGGGCTAACGTGGGAATATAAAGCTCTTAACTACTGTGCTACAAAGTACACTAACACCCATAAACTACCTATGTACCCCTAAACCGAGGCCCCTCCACATCGCAAACACTATAATAAAATTTTTTAACCCCTAATCTACTGCCCCTAACATCGCCGACACATACATTATATTTATTAACCCCTAATCTGCCCCCCCCAACATCACCGCTACCTAACTACAATTATTAACCCCTAATCTGCCAACCGGACCTCGATGCCACTATAATAAATGTATTAACCCCTAAACCGCCGCACTCCCGCCTCGCAAACACTATAATAAATTGTATTAACCCCTAATCTGCCCTCCCTAACATCGCCGCCACCTACCTCCAATTATTAACCCCTAATCTCCCGCCCGCAACGTCGCCGCTACTATAATAAATGTATTAACCCCTAAACCTAAGTCTAAACCTTATCCTAACACCCCCCCCTAATATAAATATAATTTAAATTAAATGAAATAATATTCCTATAGTTAAATAAATTAATCCTATTTAAAACTAAATACTTACCTAGAAAATAAACCCTAATATAGCTACAATATAAATAATAATTACATTGTATCTATTTTAGGATTTATATTTATTTTACAGGCAACTTTGTATTTATTTCAACTAGGTACAATAGCTATTAAATAGTTAACTATTTAAAAGCTACCTAGTTAAAATAATTTCAAAATTACATGTAAAATAAATCCTAACCTAAGTTACAATTAAACAAAATACTACACTATCATTAAATTAATTAAATAAATTACCTACAATTAGCTAAACTAAAATACAATTAAATAAACTAATCTATAATACAAAAAACAAACACTAAATTACAAAAAATAAAAAAATATTACAAGAATTTTAATCTAATTACACCTAATCTAAGCCCCCTAATAAAATAAAGTCCCCCCAAAATAATAAAATTCCCTACCCTATTCTAAATTACAAAATTAATCAGCTCTTTTACCAGCCTGTAAAAGGGCTTTTTGCGGGGCATTGCTCCAAAGTAATCCGCTCTTTTACCTGTAAAAGAAAATACAATACCCCCCCAACATTACAACCCACCACCCACATACCCCTATTCTAACCCACCCAAACCCCCTTAAAAAAACCTATCACTAACCCTCTGAAGATCTCCCTACCTTGAGTCGTCTTCACTCAGCTGAGCCGAAGTCTTCATCCAATCCGTGCGATGTGGTCCTCCATCTGGGCGAAGTCTTGATCCAAGCGGCAAAGAAGAGGTCCTCCATCCATGCGATGTCTTCCTCCAAGCGGCAAAGAAGAGGTCCTCCATCCGGGCGATGTCTTCTTCCAAGCGGCATCTTCTATCTTCTGTTTTCCAGATCCATCTTCACCCCGCCGACGCGGAACATCCTCCTTCCCCGATGGACTAACGACGAATGAAGGTTCCTTTAAATTACATCATCCAAGATGGCGTCCCTCGAATTCCGATTGGCTGATAGGATTCTATCAGCCAATTGGAATTAAGGTAGGAAAAATCTGATTGGCTGATTCAATCAGCCAATCAGATTGAAGTTCAATCCCCTTGGCTGATCCAATCAGATTGAGCTCGCATTCTATTGGCTGTTCCGATCAGCAAGAGCTTCAAATCTCCAACCTAACAGAGGATATCTTTGCTATTACGGACATATTAACTGCACATAGAAGGGAGGGGAGAGAGAAACAGACTACATTGAGAACTTTGTATCTACCAGTAGCATCTATATGACAGAGGCGCAACAGACGACAGCTTCTACAGCAGGCATCTGCATCAGTGTCCTGTTCTTTCCACCTACTCAGCTTCATTCCTCACTCAACATAAATGTGCATAGTGCGCATTTTTAAAAATAAAAGTAATTACAATTATTTGTGTTGCCTGCACTAAAATTAAAAAATAAGATGCACGCTCTGGTGCAGAACTTAGAGGGAGCTTGGAGCAGTGTATAGGACACACTGATGGCAGCCCTAGCAGCATGTCATGAACTACTGGCACCCCAAAATTGCCACCCTAGGCACATGCCTTGTATATATGTATGTATTGGCTACTTGTCACCCGTAAGGGTGACTAGTCACCCGTAAGGGTCTGAAGGGGCTGCTCATTTTATTGACCTCGGAAGGATGAAAGGCTGAGTGGACCTCACCAGGGATCGAACCTGCAACACTTGGGTTGCTACAGAGCTCAGCTATCTGTCCGGCACATGCCTTGTCTGCCTAGGCCATAATTGGACCCTTAGGAATTTGTTAAACAAGATAGTGACTGGATCGTTTGGCCGTGTTATCTCAATAACTTTCTGTATTTCCACAATTATTGCAGACCAAAAGAGGGCTATAAGAGGACATTCACACCAAATATGTAGAAAAGTACCTTGATTACTGCAAGCCCTCCAATGATCTGAAGATGTATTTTTAAAAATAGTTGCAAGTCTAGTTGGCGTAAGATATCATCTGCATTGGAGCTTAATGTTCATCTCTAAGATTTGTATAGAGGATGTGTGTTTCACCATATTTTGAAATATCTGAGACCAATCTTTTGGGTAGGTGGAGTTTGCAATTCCGCTTCCCATTTGTTTGTGTATGACAGTAGTTTCCTAGAGTGTTGTGTAAGGAGTAGTTTTTAATTCAGGGAGAAGATTCCTTTTGTAGGTAAAATGTTATAGCATTGAATTTCAAATGCTGTAAGGGGTCTTAATATGTTTTTTTTCTCCAAATAATTGTTAATATAATGTGTGAGTTGTTGATACCGGAACCAGAGGAAGAAAACTTCCTCCTGAAGTTCAGCTCTCCGTTTTATTCTATCATTTTGTAGGATATCATAACAGGAAGCAATCGCAGAGAGAGATTAATTGGGGGTCTGAGTGGGAGCAGGTGGTATCGGTAAGTTTGGGCTATTGAGTAGTGGGGTTAATGGGGAGGTAAGCGTGAAAATAGTGGGTATCTTTATGAGGTGTTTGCCCCATATTCTAAAAGTTTCTACAGTTAGTTTCGAAAAGATTTTGGCTTAATTTCCGTTGGGAGGGTGGGAGCCAGCAGCGGCTTCCCAGTTGTGGTATTTCTGCCAGAATGTGTTCAAGACTGACCCACTCCTTTTTTGAGGAGTTCTTACTCCAGTCTTCAATCCGTGTGAGAAATCCTCCCTTATCTTTCGTACGATACATAGTGGATTTTGCTATTCTTTGCCTTTTATTTTGCCATATATATCTATTGATTAGTTGTTGTAAAGCAACTATTTGGTATTCAGGAATATTTATTGGAATTGTTTGGAAAATGTATAGAATTTTTGGTAGAATTGACATCTTAATGGCGTTGATCCTACCTATCCATGACAAAGTTTTGTTGTGCCAGGAAGTGTAGAGTAATTAAGTGAGTAGGGTCTGTGGATTTGTGGATAAGTTTACTCCTAAATATTTTATGGATTTATTTTGGTATTTAAATTAGTAGTTGTTTTCTATTTTTTGAATAGTTGCTTGGGGGAGGGCTATACTCAGAAATTCTGATTTACTCGTGTTGACTTTAAAGTTGAAGCATTTACCGTATGTTAGTTCCTTCATGAGGAAGGGAGTGGAGCATGATGGGTTGGAAATAGTAAGAAGTATGTCATCCGTGTAAAGAGTAATTTTATAAACCGAGGTGCCAATTTGGATGCCCCTTACTAATATAAGGGGCATCCAAATTGGCACCTCGGTTTATAAAATTACTCTTTAAGTGGATGACATAATTCTTACTATTTCCAATCCATCATACTTGAATACGCATTCTCACACCAAATTCCTTCTATATTTGCATCAATGGACGTGGAAAAAGCCTTTGATAGGCTATACTGGAATTTCCTTAGACAGGCACTATTACAATTCAGACATCTTTGTCACAAAAATATTCGCCCTTTATAGCCAACCTAGCGCCAAAATCTCACTGAACAATGCCCTCTCATCACCACTTCCTATCAACAATGGTACATGACAGGGTTGTCAACTCTCACCACTGTCTAATTTTGGTAGCCAGGATTTCCATAGCCAATACAAACAGTGGTGAGTGGACAACCCTGTCATGTACCATTGTGGATAGGATGTGGGGATGAGAGGGCATTGTTCAGTGCGATTTTGGTGCTAGGTTGGCTATAGAGGGCGAATATTTTTGTGACAAAGATGTCTGGAAGTCTGAATTGTAATAGTGACTTTCTAAGGAAATTCCAGTCTAGCCTATTGAAGGCTTTTTCCGCATCCATTGACGCAAATATAGAAGGAATTTGGTGTGAGTATACGTATTCAAGTAAGGAGAGGATTTTAGTACTGTTGTCACAGGCTTCTCGACCTGGGGTGAATCCTGCTTGATTTATATTGATCAAAGATGGGAGGAGTTTGTTTAGATGGAAAGCAAATATTTTAGCATAGACCTTAACGTCTACATTCAACAATGAGATGTGCCTAAAATTGGGGGGACTATCTGGAGATTTCCCTGGCTTAGGTAGAACAGATATGTGGGATTCCAGCATAGTGGATGGGAAGTGGGTGGTGGAGGAAGTTTGATTGAACATGTGTAACATATGGGCGAGTAAGAGTGGCAGAAAGGCTTGATAATATTTGACCTGAAAGACCATCAGGTCCCGGACATTTCCTGGGGTTAAGTTGTTTTATGGCAAATGCAATCTCCGATGGGGATATTGGGGATTCTAAATCCTTTCTCTGGTTATCTGTGATCTGAGGCAGATCGCATGATTGTAAGTAATCTTTAAAGTTTAAATCTTCTATCTATGTGCTCTTTTGTGGGATGATATTGTATAGTTTAGAATAGTATTTGTTAATTACCTTAAGATCTCAGGGGTGGTCCTTACTTTTGTGTTGTCTGGGAGTTTAAGATCATGTACGTATGATTTGAGCATTTTCCGTTTGAGAGCATGAGCCAAAAGCTTGCCTGCTCTATTCCCTTCATAAAAGAAAAGTTGTCTAGTTTTTGTATGGGATTTTTGATATTCAATGGATAAATAATCATTGAGTTGTTTGCACAGGTTCATTATTTCTGCTAAGATCTGAGTGTTAGAGGGGTCTTGTTTATGACTGTTTTCAACCTGGATCAGGTTAGATGTTAATGTTGTGTATGTTTGCTTAGCTATCTTTTGTATATGGGATTTAAGTTTAATGATATCCCCTCTTGAAAAGCATTTATGAGCCTCCCAGAGAGTATAGGGATCAGAGACTGAGTTTATGTTGAATGAAATGTATTCAGTTAGAGTTATGTTTATTTTCTCTAGATTAATAGTATTGCTTAGAAGAGAATCATCAATTCTCCAGTTTATTATTATTATTATTATTATTATTCTTTATTTATAAAGCGCCAACAGATTCCGCAGCGCTGTTCATAGGTAACAAAGATAAAAGGACAGTACAATATGAGACACCAGACAAAATTTAACAAACAAAATTTAACAAACAAATACAGGAGGAATTGGGAGCCCTGTTCCCGTGGGAACTTACAATCTAAATGGGTAGGAGGGTGAGAAACAGGAGGTGGGGACTGCAAAGGTGGGAGTGATGTTAGTGTGAAGTTAGATGAGGGCAACTATTAGGCAAGTGGAAATCATTAGTTACTGATTTGGTTATAGGCTTCCCTGAACAAGAAGGTCTTTAGGGAGCGTTTAAAGGAGGAGAGGTTGGGGGAAAGTCTGACAGCACGAGGAAGTGCGTTCCAGAGGGTTGGTGCCGCACAAGAGAAGTCCTGTAGTCTAGCATGAGAGGAGGTGATGGTAGAAGAGGCAAGGAGTAGATCGTTGTTGGATCTTAGGGGACGGGCTGGAGAATATTTGTTGATGACTGAGGACAGGTATGGGGGGGCTGCATTGGTAAGGGCTTTGTAGGTCAAAGTGAGAATTTTGAATTTAATTCTGCTGTGAATGGGGAGCCAGTGAAGGGACTCACAGAGGGGTGCGGCAGATACAGAGCGTCGGGAGAGGTGGATTAGCCTAGCAGAGGCATTTAGGATGGATTGAAGGGGGGAGAGGTGGGAGAGAGGAAGGCCAGTTAGTAGGTTGTTACAGTAGTCAAGCCGGGAAATTACTAGGGAATGGATTAGCTGTTTAGTAGTTTCAGCGCTCAGAAAAGGACGGATTTTGGAGATATTGCGTAGGTGGTTGCGACAGGATGAAGAGAGCGATTGGATGTGGGGTATGAAGGACAGATTGGAGTCGAGTGTAACTCCAAGGCAGCGGACTTGGGGTGATGGGGAGATAGTGATGTCACCGACAGTGATAGTAAAGTTAGAAACTGGAGTAGAATTAGTTGGGGGGATTAGAAGAAGCTCAGTCTTGGACATGTTGATTTTTAGGTGGTGAGAGGCCATCCAGGAAGAAATGCCAGATAAGCAGCTGCTGATGTGGGAAAGGACAGACGGAGAGAGTGCAGGGGTGGATAGGTAGATCTGAGTATCATCAGCATAGAGGTGATAGTTGAAGTCATAGCTACTAATAAGTTGACCTAGCGAGGAAGTATAAATAGAGAAGAGTAGAGGGCCTAGAACAGAGCCTTGAGGTACTCCAACAGACAGAGGCAGTGGAGAGGATGAGTCACCAGCAAATGAGACAGAAAAGGATCTATTAGAGAGATAAGAGTGGATCCAGGAGAGGGCAATGTCACAGAGTCCAAGGGAGCTGAGAGTCCGTAAGAGGAGGGGATGGTCAACAGTGTCAAAGGCAGCAGACAGGTCAAGTAAGATAAGTATAGAATAGTGGCCATTGTTTTTAGCAGAAAGAAGATCGTTCATAACCTTGGTGAGGGCAGTCTCAGTTGAGTGTTGGGGACGGAAGCCAGATTGCAGGGGGTCAAGCAGTGAGTTGGAGGATAGGAAGTGTGTTAGGCGATCGAAAACTAGTTTTTCTAGGACTTTAGAAGCTAGCGGAAGTAGTGATATGGGGCGGTAGTTTGCAGGAGAATTGGGGTCGAGGGAGGGTTTTTTGAGGATGGGGGTGACCTTTGCATGTTTGAATGATGATGGAAATGAACCAGTAGTAAGGGATCGGTTGAATATATGAGTAAGAGCTGGGGTGAGGGTAGAGGATAGAGAGGGTATTAGATGTGAAGGGATAGGGTCAAGGGGGCATGTAGTGAGGTGTGAGGAAGATATTAGGGAACTCACTTCATTCTCAGTGGTTGGGGGGAAGGTACTGAGAGTGTTGGAGGGGGTGACCGGGGGTGCAGTTGAAAGGTTGCAGTCTTGTGGTGGGATGTTGCTTCTGATGGTAAGTGTTTTGTTGAAAAAGTAATCTGCCAAGTCTTGAGCACTAAAGTCAGATGAGGGGGGTGGTGCAGGTGGATAGAGGAGAGTGTTGAAAGTGGAGAAGAGACGTTTAGGGTTTGAGGAGTGAGAAGATATGAGAGAAGAGAAGTAGTTTTGCTTGGCTAAGTGAAGGGCAGAGGAGTAAGAATAAAGAATGAACTTATAGTGTAGGAAATCATGTTCAGAGCGGGATTTCCTCCAGGCACGTTCAGCAGCACGGGAGCATTTTTGTAGATAGCGTGTTTGCTGAGAGTGCCAGGGCTGGAGCTGACGACGTGGGGTTTTGCGTATTTGTAGAGGAGCAAGGGTGTCGAGTGCAGAGGAAAGAGTATTGTTATAGTGGTCTGTAGCAAGGTCAGGGCAGGATACCATGGAAGTGTGGGGAAGGTGTTTTTGAATAAGGTTAGAAAGTTGGAGAGGATCCACAGTGTGCAGATTTCTACAGGTGCGGAGGCGAGGGGTAGAAATAGGTTTAGCCTGTACATTGAGATTATAGGTGAGCAGATGGTGGTCTGAGATGGGAAATGGGCGACAGGTGACATCAGAAGGGGCGCAGAGGTAGGAGAATACCAGATCAAGAGAGTGTCCGTCACGGTGAGTAGGGAATAGGGTGGATTGTGAAAGACTAAAGGAATTTGTGAGTGAGAGAAGTTTAGAGGCAGCAGGGGTAGATGGGTTATCAATGGGGATGTTGAAGTTCCCTAAGATTAGAGCAGGTGTATTTGTAGAGAGAAAGTGAGAAAGCCAGGCAGCAAAGTTGTCGAGGAATTGGGAGGTTGGTCCAGGGGGGCGATAGATAACTGCCATCTTGAGGGAGAGAGGGGAGAAAATGCGGATGCAATGGACTTCAAAGGAGGAGAAAGAGAGAGATGGATGAGGATGGAGGTGCTGATAGGAGCAGGAAGGGGACAGTAAGATTCCAACACCGCCACCATGTCTCTCACCTGGCCTAGGTGTGTGGCTAAAGTGGAGACCGCCGTGCGTTAGAGCAGCAATGGAAGCAGTGTCAGAGGAAGAAAGCCAGGTTTCAGTAATTGCTAGAAGATTGAAAGCGTTAGAAACAAACAGGTCGTGAACAGTTGTAAGTTTGTTACAGACAGAGCGTGCATTCCAGAGGGCACAAGAAAAGAGAGGGGATAAGCGCTGTGGTTTAATGGAGATGAGATTGTTGGGATTGCGTGACCTTGAGTTTGTATTGTGGGGGACTGAGCGAGAGTGTATGACTGTGATGATTGCTGCAGGGCCAGGGTTAGGAGAGATGTCACCACAAGCAAGCAGTAGTAGCAGTGAGAGTGACAGAAGGTGAGAGTGAGACTTGTAGGAGCCCGTATGACTAGACACAGGAGAGTAAGATGGGGAAGTATTGCTAAGGAAACAGAGTAGTTCATGAGAGGACAGCATAGGGGATGAGAGGAGGGAGGGAGAGATAAGGATAGTGTGGGGATTATTGATGTAATAAGGGCATGCAGTGAGTTTTAGGAAGATGGCAGACAGAAAGATCAGAAAGGTCATAGAGAGCATCGTGCAGGTGTACAGTTAGTAATGATTACCTGTTAGTGGGGTCTGCAGTTTCCCCTCCAGTTTCTAAACTCCATTTCTTAACTCGGCCACTTATAATTCAGAGCCACTTTGAATTTCAGAGCCAAGGCCTCAGAGCCAGCTCTCAGCTGTATATAGTGATACAATTAGGGTTGGAATGATTTGATTCAAGGCAGCTGTGATTACAAGTAGACTAGTTAGGAAGACTGGCGTTACACACTTGTAAATTAGATGGGGGGGTGAGCAAATGGCTGGGGGATGCACACAGAAATTATACAATGGAGCTGATAACAATTATACAGAAAACGTCATAAATTCAGACATCAGAGAAAATGCATTACAACCAGGGCATGAAATACAGAGAAGGAAATGCATACCAGTATATTGAAAAAACATTAAAGGGACGTGGGATAACAACCAGGGCATGAAATACAGAGAAGGAAATGCATACCAGATTATTGAAAAAACATTAAAGGGATGTGGGATAACAACCAGGGCATGAAATACAGAGAAGGAAATGCATTTTGGTTAGTGATTTGGTGATTTTGGTTAGTGTCTGGCCAGAAAAACTTTACCTCCACCGCCAAGTGATCTGACCAAGTTGTTGGTGATATAACTGAAGTGTTGATCAGTGAGAGGCCTTCCTGGTTTGTTAGTATATGGTCAATTCTTCTGTAAGAGTGGTTAGGGTAGGAAAAGAAAGTGTAGTCCCTTTTATCAGGGTGTACAAAATGCCATATGTCATATAAATTATTATCTTTGAGGGCTTTCCAGAGAAAGTTAGTGGTTTTCTTTAAGATCATGGATTTGGGATTTGAAACATCTAATTTTGGGTCTAGTGGGAAATTAAAGTCCCCTCCCATGAACACTATCCTTTTCGAGTGTCAAGTGTTTGTGAAATAGCGACTTAAAAAAACATAATTTATGTAAGAACTTACCTGATAAATTCATTTCTTTCATATTGGCAAGAGTCCATGAGCTAGTGATGTATGGGATATACAATCCTACCAGGAGGGGCAAAGTTTCCCAAACCTCAAAATGCCTATAAATACACCCCTCACCACACCCACAATTCAGTTTAATGAATAGCCAAGAAGTGGGGTGATAAAGAAAGAAGTAAAAAGTATCAACAAAGGAATTGGAATAATTGTGCTTTATACAAAAAAATCATAACCACCATAAAAAGGGTGGGCCTCATATGCCAATATGAAAGAAATGAATTTATCAGGTAAGTTCTTACATAAATTATGTTTTCTGTCATGTAATTGGCAAGAGTCCATGAGCTAGTGACGTATGGGATAGCAATACCCAAGATGTGGAACTCCACGCAAGAGTCACTAGTGAGGGAGGGATAAAAAATAAAGACAGCCAATTCTGCTGAAAAAAATTAATCCACAACCCAAATCATAAATTTAATCTTATAAATGAAAAAGAAAAAAACTTAAATTATAAGCAGAAGAATCAAACTGAAACAGCTGCCTGAAGAACTTTTCTACCAAAAACTGCTTCCGAAGAAGCAAAAATATCAAAATGGTAGAATTTAGTAAATGTATGCAAAGAAGACCAAGTTGCTGCTTTGCAAATCTGATCAACTGAAGCCTCATTCTTAAAAGCCCAGGAAGTTTGAACTGACCTAGTAGAATGAGTTGTAATTCTCTGAGGCGGGATTTAACCGACTCCAAATAAGCTTGATGAATCAAAAGCTTTAACCAAGATGCCAAAGTAACGACTGAAGCCTTCTGACCTTTCCTGGAGCCAGAAAAGATAACAAATAGATTAGAAGTCTTCCTGAAATCTTTAGTAGCTTCAACATAATATTTCAGAGCTCTCATCACATTCAAAGAATGTAAAGATCTCTCCAAAGAATTCTTAGGATTAGGACACAAAGAAGGGACAACAATTTCTCTACTAATGTTTATAGAATTCACAACTTTAGGTAAGAATTTAAATGAAGTCCACAAAACTGCATTATCCTGATGAAAAATCAGAAAAGGAGATTCACAAGAAAGAGCAGATCATTCAGAAACTCTTCTAGCAGAAGAGATGGCCAAAAGGAACAACACTTTCCCAGAAAGCAATTTAATGTCCAAAGAATGCATAGGCTCAAACGGAGGAGCTTGTAAAGCCTTCAAAACCAAATTAAGACTCCAAGGAGGAGAGATTGATTTAATAACAGGCTTGATACGAACCAGAGCCTGTACAAAACAGTGAATATCAGGGAGTTTAGCAACTTTTCTGTGGAATAAAACAGAAAGGGCAGAGATTTGTCCTTTCAAGGAACTTGCAGACAAACCTTTATCCAAACCATCCTGAAGAAATTGTAAAATTCTAGGAAGTCTAAAAGAATGCCAAGAAAATTTATGAGAAGAACACCAAGAAATGTAAGTCTTCCAAACTCGATAATAAATCTTTTTAGAAACAGATTTACGAGCCTGTAACATAGTATTAATCACTGAGTCAGAGAAACCTCTATGACTAAGCACTAAACGTTCAATTGCCATACCTTCAAATTTAATGATTTGAGATCCTGATGGAAAAACGGACCTTGAGATAGAAGGTCTGGCCTTAATGGAAGTGTCCAAGGTTGGCAACTGGACATCCGAACAAGATCCACATACCAAAACCTGTGACACCATGCTGGAGCCACCAGCAGCACAAAGGATTACTCCATGATGATTTTGGAGATCACTCTTGGAAGAAGAACTAGGGGCGGAAAAATATAAGCAGGTTGATAACCCCAAGGAAGTGTCAATGCACCCACTGCTTCCGCCTGAGGATCCCTGGACCTGGACAGGTACATGGGAAGTTTCTTGTTTAGATGAGATGCCATCAGATCTATTTCTGGAAGCCCCCACATCTGAACAATTTGAGAAAACACATCTGGGTGAAGAGACCACTCTCCCAGATGTAAAGCTTGACGACTGAGATAATCTGCTTCCCAATTGTCTATACCTGGGATATGAACCGCATAAATTAGACAGGAGCTGGATTCCGCCTAAACAAGTATCCGGGATACTTCTTTCATAGCCTGAGGACTGTGAGTCCCACCCTGATAATTGACATATGCCACAGTTGTGACATTGATAGTCTGGAAACAAATGAATGGTTCTCTCTTCAATAGAGGCCAAAACTGAAGAGCTCTGAGAATTGCATGGAGTTCCAAAATATTGATTGGTAATCTCGCCTCTTGAGCTTTCCAAACCCCTTGTGCTGTCAGAGATCCCCAAACAGCTCCCCAACCTGAAAGACTCGCATCTGTTGTGATCACAGTCCAGGTTGGATGAACAAAAGAGGCCCCTTGAACTAAACGATGGTGATCTAACCACCAAGTCAGAGATAGTCGAACATTGAGATTTAAGGATACTAATTGTGATATCCTTGTATAATCCCTGCACCATTGGTTCAGCATACAAAGCTGAAGAGGTCTAATGTGAAAATGAGCAAAAGGGATCACGTCCGATGCTGCAGTCATGAGACCTAAAACTTCCATGCACATAGCTACTGAAGGGAATGACTGAGACTGAAGGTTCCGACAGGCTGAAACCAATTTTAAACGTCTCTTGTCTGTCAGAGACAAAATCATGGACACCAAATCTATCTGGGAACCTAATAAGGTGACCCTTGTCTGAGGAATCAAAGAACTTTTTGGTAAATTGATCCTCCAACCATGTCTTTGAAGAAACAACACTAGTTGATTTGTGTGAGATTCTGCAGAACGTAAAGACTGAGCTAGTACCAAGATATTGTCCAAATAAGGAAACACTGCAATACCCCGCTCTCTGATTACAGAGAGAAGGGCACCAAGAACCTTTGAAAATATTCTTGGAGCTGTCGCTAGGCCAAAAGAAAGAGTAACAAATTGGTAATGCTTGTCTTGAAAAGAGAATCTCAGGAACTGATAGTGATCTGAATGAATCAGAATATGAAGATATGCATCCTATAATGCCATTGCTGAACAAAAGGCAGAATAGTCCTTATAGTCACCATTTTGAATGTTGGTACTCTTACATAACAATTCAAGATTTTTAGATCCAGAACTGGTCTGAATAAATTTTCTTTCTTTGGGACAATGAATAGATTTGAATAAAACCCCACACCCTGTTCCTGAAAAGGAACCGGCATGATTACCCCAGATAACTCCAGGTCTGAAACACACTTCAGGAAAGCCTGAGCTTTTTCTGGGTTCACTGGAATGTGTGAGTGAAAAAATCTTCTCACAGGCTGTCTTACTCTGAAGATAAAAGAAGACAGATGCGCCACATGGCCCAATATTGTTTGGTCCAAAAATATATTGAAATGTGCATAGATTGAACTCACATTTATTGAAGCACCTCAGTTAGTGCTATAGAGGCAGTCTGGGATCTCTAGCAGTCACCCAGGGGACCAAACTCCGGTAATAGTGTGTTGTCTGTATCAAATGACAAAAATGACAAGGTGCCTATATGGCCTAGTATTGTCTTAGCAAAAATTGCAGGATATTAAGATAAGATGGTACTCACAATAGTTGTAGCATCTCCTTTGATGCTATAGAGGCAGGATGGAATCAATATGGTCACCCACCAGACTTAACCAAAGGCTCACTGGATACAGATGAAGGTAGAACCACCATTCGTCAGGATTACCAGGATAAGGTGTGCCCTCTCACACAGAGGGATAGCAGGCCAGCAAACAATGAATAGCAAGTGTTCCAGATATATATAAAAGTTTTATTTAAAAATCATAAAAACAGGGCAACGCGTTTCTCAGCTCTAGGCTGTTTCATCAGGCTTCAAAAAAACATTTGAGAACACTTGCTATATATACACTTTAGATCTAATTAGTCTAAATCAAAATCACATGGTAATGGGAGGAGTCCAAAAGGCAAAAAAAGCCCTATTGGCCCATTTTGTTGCAAAACATGTAACACACCCATTGTCAGATATGAGTGATTAGATAAACAAACCTAATCCAATAATAATATTATTCAGATCTAAAGCTGACATATAACTTAATAACAGTTTGTTTACAAAGATCAACAATAATCAGTATAAATCATCAAAAACCATCTCAGGATATATATATAATAAATTGGAAACTTACATGTCACTAATGACTTGCATGTTTGATATTATTTGACAGCAAGTATGATATTATTTAACAGCAGTAGTCTAAAACAGTTCATACTCAGATAAATGTGTACAAATAAAAATACCCCTAGATTGTATAAGGCCATAATGTGTGATCACTTCTACATATGCAAGAGGCCTCTATGGCATACGAGTTTAACCCCCACAAATATATACCCACAATAGTAATTGGTACAAGTTATTATTTCATCTAAATGAGCAAATAGTAGCACACCTTAATAGATCATACAATTTTTGAATAATGTAACGTTTACTTACAGCGTGATCAGTTAGCTACATTGAAGCTAAAAAGTTGGCGTGTATACATGCTCATTGCGCATGTCTTAGGAGGACCTGTCTATCGGATAATATTCACTTTAATGGTTAGCGTAAGTAATAAGACTTAGGGGAATGTTAGTTGAAGATGGGATTTGTCAAATAGTATCAAACTATCAAACCTTCAAGCAAAGTCATTTTATGATCGCTTAGAACTAAGTTACACTAGTATGCCCGATGTGGAGTATAAGTCAGAGGTTTATTTTCCAATGACAACTAACCTATTTCAGTCACACCCATTAGCTCTTACGTTAGACACCGGGATTGGATGCAAGTGTTTATTGTCAGAGTATCACAGTGCGTAATGGTGCGGATCAGAGTGGTGCCAACCCAAATTAGTACGCGCTTATCCTCAATGCTGGGAAATACGTAACAGTATGTTGATAGGGGGCGTGTTGCTGTTACAAACATCATTCGTGACATATTGACAGTATGTAAACATCCTACGAGTGAATAATACCAACTGATTGGTCTTTTATAATGGCTATAGGGACAGAATAATTAAATAATTCATATATATAAAAGCCACATAGTACTACATATGCATGAGTGACTATATAAAATATGAGTGATAATAGATAAAATATAATCGATTGAGACAGATTAATCTCTATGTAAAATGTTATAAAGTAGTCACTATTTATGTGTCGGATAGGTATGAACATGTATAGTATAAAATTAATTGACTGTTTACTCTAAGATGTTATATAATTAACCTTATTATAAGGAGATATACTCATCAATATTCTATATATATTATTTATATTCACTTGTAAAGACATACACACTATCTTCGCAAATAAGTTTGATAGACCAAAGTGGAAAAGAAATATTATATTTAACTATAAGACATTCATAAGAACATAAGTGTATGGTGCTAAAGTGCTAAGTGTATGAATAGTGACAGATAATATATTGTTAACATCTACGAAATAGTTTTTTTTAGAGGTGGGCCAGAACCATCCAATAGAACAGTGGTCTATGTCCCCTCAACCACCGCGTCTAAAATAGTTACTTTTTTAGAGGTGGGCCAGAACCATCCAATAGAACAGTGGTCTATGTCCCCTCGACCACCGCATCTAAAATAGTTACTTTTTTAGAGGTGGGCCAGAACCATCCAATAGAACAGTGGTCTATGTCCCCTCGACCACCGCGACAAAAAAGAGCACACGGAAACGGGGAAGTAGAGGAAGAGCTACAACCGCCAAAAAGAAAGATTATTAAAATATAAAAAAGGCATTTTTAATTTGTCCAGTCATGAGCTATCTGAAGATAAGATTAGGGTGTTGGGCAAAGGGTTATCATACTGCCCTTCAAATAACTCTAACATGTTACTAGGAAACTATCTCTACAAAAATATTTTGCAGAGAAACGACTTAAAAATACTGTGAATAAACCTATTATTGTAGACACCATGAACGAACGGTTGAACGATGGTATCCTTGTTTATGAACCAGATACCCTCTTACAACAACTAACTGAAAAATATATACATACTGACGTGATGCTCTCAATTCGCTAAGCACTAATAAAAACCTTGTGATCCGCCAAGCGGACAAGGGTGGTGGGACGGTGATTCAGAATATCCAAGATTACATCTTGGAGGCTGATAGAATACTCAATGATGCTAGTCACTATAGAATTCTATCTAATGATCCTACTTTTATCTTCTCTAAACAGCTCCTCTCCCTCCTATTGGAAGGTTTAGATGAAGGAATTATCACGAAAAAGGAGAAAGATTATCTTTTCCCTAAGAATCCTTGTGTGGCTTTCTATTATCATCTCCCTAAGATTCATAAGGACATGTCAAATCCCCCTGGGAGACCTATAGTGGCTGGCATGGACAGCCTCACCGACCACCTCTCTGCTTATGTGGATTCATTTCTACAGAAGCATGTGATTAACTTACCATCTTTCATCAAAGATTCTACCGATTTACTTAATAAACTGACGGACCTGGGAATTAATAAAAATTATTCTGAAATTTGGTGGATAACGAGCGATGTGAGCTCGTTATACTCAAATATACCACACGACAAAGGTCTGACAGCTATTCTATCATTTTTGGAAACTGATATTTATATGCCCCGTAAACAACAGTTGTTCATCATTGATTTAATCCGCTTCATATTATACCATAATTATTTTATGTATCAAGGGCAGTATTATCTCCAAGTCAAGGGTACGGCCATGGGCACCAGATTCGCACCCAGTTTTGCCAATCTCTACATGGGCAAATTTGAGGAAACCCATGTTTATGGGTCTCCTATGGGTGCGAGTCTGGTGTTCTATGGCCGTTACATTGATGATCTCATCTTCATCTTTAGGGGAACCTATGACGAGGCCCTCCGATATTCATCATCTTTAAACTCCAACGAGTTTGGCCTTGAGTTTACAAGTAATATTCAATCTACAAGGATAGAATATCTTGATCTTTTACTATACTTCTCTGAAACTGGCACTATAATGTCTGAAACCTTTTTCAAAAAGGTAGATTGTAATAGTTTCCTAAATTTTAGGAGCTATCATTACTATAGTTGTAAGAAGAATGTGCCATATGGCCAGTTCAGGCGCATTAGGCGCAATTGCAGTGTCACACCCGTATGTGTATCTGAGGAATACAAAATAATTTCGCTATAAATGGTAAGGACCTCAATTGCCGAGACAGAATGATATCAAAATTAATGTAGCAGAAAGTTACTGAAGAGTACAATGAGTGGTTGTATCTTCATTGTAACACCAAGCTGTGATTTCTATAATGGTGGTGTAAATAAGATTACCCTATAGCTGCCACATGTGCAGAGGAATGCACTGAGGAAATGCAGCAGGGAAATCGGTTTACACCCCAGAGGTCAGATAAGGCATATAGGGCAGAACTGAATAAAACAAATAAGAAGCAGAAACTTCTATAAATAATAATGAATTGTTAGTGCAGAAAATATAACCAGATGAGGTGTAATTGAACCTACTGAAAATAAAGTCTTATAGAAAAATATGAAGGTTGTAAATTGTCCAAGTAGCATAATATCTCAATAGGAGTGGAATTGAGGTGCAGGATACCACAGCATAATACTTATGAACTTTAGGGCTTACCGGAGATCAAATCGTTGAGAGAGCTGTGCGATACTACGTGCGGTTACAGAGCGCTGTGTCAGTCCGACAGTGCTGAAGTTGGCGTGTGACGTCACCGCCGCCTGGCTTGGATGTGCGTGGTTGTATCCCAGCTGACTGCCGATGCAGTGTAATCCGGAGCAGAGAAAATACGGAGCGGTAGAGATGACAAAGTGTTAGAGAGCGCTGTGGATTAATAGCAGAAAGTAACTTTGTCAAATGCTGAATCGTAGGAATGTGAACAGCGTTCACTTTAGCAGTTTGTGTGATCAGGTCGAGTGGATCCGTCTGTTGAAACAGAGTACACAGCAGGAGTTGGCTTGTAGTGTATCAGAGGTATAACTTCAATACTAAGCAACTTGTGAAGTGGGAGGCAACCTTAAATAGGGTGGAGAGGATAAGGTGAGCAGAAAATTAAAGGAACAGTGATAACTGACAGGTAGTATGAGAGGAATCCCTGACAGAATCCCCCATCTAATGAGCAACTCCCGGGGCTCATGGTCCAGGGCGGTCAGGGTTTCTTTTATGGAAACTGGAAACCAGACGCGGTGCTGAAATGTTGCTGGCAGGTTCCCAAGAGTTTTCCTCCTTGGAGTAGCCCTTCCAGCTGATGAGGTATTGTAGAGCTCCTTGGTAGAGGCGGGAGTCGAGAATAGTTCTTATTTCATACTCGACATTTGGATCAATGGTAACGGTTGGAGTAGACTGTTGATTTGAGATGCATCTTACCTCCCTATAGGGTTTTAATAGGGAGACGTGAAATGTTGGGTGAATCTTTAATGTGTCAGGTAACTTGAGGCGGACAGCATTTGGATTGATCACTTTCTCAACTGGATATGGTCCAACGAAAAGAGGGGAGAGTTTTCTGGATGGAGTATTCATTCTCAGGTTTTTTGTGGAGAGCCATACTAAGTCGCCTATTTGGTAGACTGGAGGAGTTCTTCTGTGTTTGTCATAGTAATGTTTTTGTATGTCTTTGGCTCGTTTTATGGAGGATTCGATAGAGCTGAAGTTTGAGGAGATGGAGTCAGACAATTCCGAGATGCTGGGAGAGAGGGACTGTGAAGTAGGTAACAATTGGAAAGAAGGGTGAAAACCATAATTTGCAAAGAACGGGGTTTGATTGGTAGTGGAATGTAACGTATTATTGTAACAGAATTCTGCATAAGGTAAAAGTTCAGACCAATGGTCTTGTTGTGTTGAACAGAAGGCTCTCAAGAATTGCTCAAGCCACTGATTACATCTTTCCGTCTGTCCGTTTGTTTGCGGATGATACGCAGTGGTGAGTCTCCTGTCGATGTTGAATATTTTACAGAATTGTGACCACAACTTGCTGGAGAATTGTGTGCCCCGATCGGAAAGGATAGTAGTGGGTATACCATGGTATTTGATAACATTGGAAATAAGTAAACGGATAGTCTCCATAGCAGTAGGTAGTTTGTTAAAAGGAATAAAATGACACATTTTTGTGAACAAATCCACAACAACAAGAATAGTGGTGTTTTTTGAGGATAGAGGTAGGTGAACAATAAAATCAAGTGCAATGTCGGACCATGGCCTCTTTGGTGTAGGTAGAGAAAGTAGCAACCCATAGGGGGGCTGTTTTTCCTTTTTTGAAACTATACATGTACTACAAGTCTGAACATGGTTTTTTATGTCAGTGGTCATGTGAGGCCACCAATAGTTTCTGTTAACTAATTCTAAAGTCTTGGTAATCCCTGGATGCCCAGCGAGTAGAGAGTCATGTACAGAGTGGAGGAGAGTAGATCTGAGAGTAGGTGGGATGTATAATTTAGAGTTAAAGTAGTAGCAGCCGTCAGGTTTGATAGTAAGATCAAGCTCCGCCTTTGTTTGATCCTTTCTTTGTTCCATTTTTAGGATAGGCAGGGAGTCAGTGGTGAAACAGAGAAAATTTTGAGCTGGGATAAGAGATTGTTGAAGGGATGGTGAAGGTTTATCCACTGGCATACGTGAGAGGGCATCCGCCTTCTGATTTTTTCCAGATGGACGAAAAGTAATTAGGTAATTAAACCTTGATAGGAATAGATTCCAGCGGACTTGTCTATCAGATAAGGTCCTAGTAGACTTTAGGTACTGTAAGTTCCTATGGTCGGTATAGATTAGAATAGGAATAAGAGTCCCTTCCAACAGGTGTCGCCAATGTTCCAAAGATAGCTTTATAGCTAGTAACTCTTTATCCCCGATGGGATAGTTTTGTTCAGCCAAATTCAGGGTTCGTGAGTAGTAGGCGACAGGGTGTAGGGGTTTTTTCAAGTCTTCCCTCTGAGACAAGATTGCACCTACTGCATAGTTGGATGCATCAACTTCGAGAACAAATTGGTATTTTGGGTCGGGGAACCGGAGGATGGGAGCAGTGGTAAATTTTTCCTTGAGGAAATCAAATGCTTTTTGAGCATCAGAGGACCATTTGAAAGTTCTATTGGATTTTGTTAACGAAGTAAGTGGAACTGCGAGCTTGGAGAAATTTTTTATAAACTTACGATAAAAGTTCGCAAATCCCATAAAACTTTGTACCTGTTTTTTGGTTTTAGGGATGGGCCACTGTAGTATTGTATTGATTTTGTTGTCCTCCATACGAATGCCTGCTGGGGAAATTTCGTAACCTAGAAATGAAATAGACTGCGAATTGAATATACATTTTTCAGCCTTTGCATATAGATGGTTACTTCTAAGTCTGGAGAGAACTTGTTTTACATGGGTGATGTGTTCAGGTAAGGACTTGGAGTATACTAGTATATCATCCAGGTAGATGACAATGTAAACATCCAGGATATCTCTGAACACGTCGTTGATGAGATGTTGAAAAGTAGCAGGGGCATTACATAACCCAAATGGCATGACGACGTATTCGAACAAGCCGTAGCGAGTTCAAAACGCCGTCAACCATTCATCCCCAGATCTTATTCGGATTAGGTTGTAAGCCCCCCTTAGGTCCAATTTAGTGAAGTATTTGGCCCCTTCAAGTCTCTCTATGAGCTCCGGAATCAACGGCAAAGGGTACCTATTTTTTATGGTAATCTGATTCAATTTTCTATAGTCGATTATGGGTCTTAGCGAACCGTCTTTATTTTTCACGAAAAATATCCCCGCACCTGCGGGAGAGGTAGAGGGGCGTATGAAGCCCTTTTTTAGATTGTCATGGATATAAGTTTTTAGATGCAGAAGTTCGGGGTTCGACAGAGGGAATATATGCCCACAGGGTATTTCAGATCCTGGAATGATATCAATGGGACAATCGTATTTACGATGAGGGGGTAGGTTTTCACTTTCTGTCTTACTAAAAACATCAATGTACTCTTTGTACACATCAGGTACAAGGTTTTCAGGTGAGACTTCGGTTGTCTGTAGGACAGTGACCGGAAAACAATTGTTAATACAGTAAGGAGAAGAGAAGGTCAGTGAGTTGTTAGACCAGTTTATAATTGGATTGTGAGTTTTAAGCCATTGAATACCCAGAACCACAGGGGAGACAGGTGAACAGATTACATCAAAAGTAATAAACTCTCTATGGTGGTCAGTGGTACTCACCAGGAGGGGTACGGTTTCATAGACCACAGGACCAGTAGTGATTTCTTTACCATCTATCCCCCTAAGAAAAACAGGAGACTTTTTCTGAGTTAGTGGTATTTTATTTACAGTGACATATTCCTTATCTATGTATGAGGCAGTGGCTCCGGAATCAACTATCGCGGATGCGCTGGCCCGCTGTTGTTCCCACTGTAAGAGAAGAGACAGTGTTAAATAAGAATGAGTTTGTACCTGGGTAGTACAACAAAAAGGCTGGTATGAAATCTTACCCTTATTCTGTCTAAGAAGGGATGGACAATCTTTTACTGTGTGATCGTCAGAAGCACAGTATAGACAAAGATTTAGGTTGCGTCGTCTGAGCTTTTCTTGGGGAGACAGAGGTCCTTTTACGAATCCTATGTCCATAGGTTCGGGCAAGCTTTTAGTAGAGGAAGTAGTATGTGAGGTAGTGACTTGTTTTTTGTAAGGGAAATCATGTGAAGACCTCTCTTGCTGCCTTTCTCTGAGGCGTCTGTCTATGGTGATGGACAGGGTCATCAATTCTTCAAGTGTAGGGGTAGATCTAAACGTGAAAGTTCATCTTTTATAGCGTCAGACACACCCAATCTAAACTGGTTCCGCAATGATAAGTTGTTCCACTGTGAATCTTTTGCCCATTTCTTGAATTCGGTGATGTAGTCTTCTACAACCCTCTTTTTTTGTTTCAACCCTCTCATGGCTGTTTCTGCCGTGATCTGTTTGTATGGGTCCTCATACAACTGACCCATAGCTGTGAAGAAATTCTCTAATGAGTTTAAGATTTCTTCGTTGTTCTCAAAAAATGTGTTCGCCCAAGTACGGGGTTCACCTCTTAAGTATGATATCGTAGTAAGAACCCTCACCCTATCAGTAGGATAGGTATGGGGTTTTAATGCAAACATGAGCAAGCATGCGTTTTTGAATTCTCTATACTGGGATCTATCCCCATGGAATTTCTCTGGGGGACTAACTTGGGGCTCAGTGCCAGGAATTCTTTTGTCAACCACATCCCTAATATAAGCTTTTATAGTATCATTCTCTGTTTTGAGGGTATTGAGACCGTCAGTTAATAGATCAACCCTTTGTTGAAGGGCAATTATGTGTGGGTTGGTCTCAGCTGGGTCCATATTACTTTAGGGCTTAGTATTCTGTCACACCCGTATGCGTATCTGAGGAATACAAAATAATTTCGCTATAAATGGTAAGGACCTCAATTGCAGAGACAGAATGATATCAAAATTAATGTAGCAGAAAGTTACTGAAGAGTACAATGAGTGGTTGTATCTTCATTGTAACACCAAGCTGTGATTTCTATAATGGTGGTGTAAATAAGATTACCCTATAGCTGCCACATGTGCAGAGGAATGCACTGAGGAAATGCAGCAGGGAAATCGGTTTACACCCCAGAGGTCAGATAAGGCATATAGGGCAGAACTGAATAAAACAAATAAGAAGCAGAAACTTCTATAAATAATAATGAATTGTTAGTGCAGAAAATATAACCAGATGAGGTGTAATTGAACCTACTGAAAATAAAGTCTTATAGAAAAATATGAAGGTTGTAAATTGTCCAAGTAGCATAATATCTCAATAGGAGTGGAATTGAGGTGCAGGATACCACAGCATAATACTTATGAACTTTAGGGCTTACCGGAGATCAAATCGTTGAGAGAGCTGTGCGATACTACGTGCGGTTACAGAGCGCTGTGTCAGTCCGACTGTGCTGAAGTTGGCGTGTGACGTCACCGCCGCCTGGCTTGGATGTGCGTGGTTGTATCCCAGCTGACTGCCGATGCAGTGTAATCCGGAGCAGAGAAAATACGGAGCGGTAGAGATGACAAAGTGTTAGAGAGCGCTGTGGATTAATAGCAGAAAGTAACTTTGTCAAATGCTGAATCGTAGGAATGTGAACAGCGTTCACTTTAGCAGTTTGTGTGATCAGGTCGAGTGGATCCGTCTGTTGAAACAGAGTACACAGCAGGAGTTGGCTTGTAGTGTATCAGAGGTATAACTTCAATACTAAGCAACTTGTGAAGTGGGAGGCAACCTTAAATAGGGTGGAGAGGATAAGGTGAGCAGAAAATTAAAGGAACAGTGATAACTGACAGGTAGTATGAGAGGAATCCCTGACATGCAGTACGCTAGATGGATATATTGGGCAGTCCAATATACTAAAAGATAGATTCCTGGAAAAGGGTTACCCATTAGACCTTGTACAAAAGGGCTATTTAAGAGCATTAAATGATGATAGAAATAAATATTTAAAATCTACTAAAAATAAAAATAAAAAAGGGAAACTACAATCTTCTGACACCTTGAAAACACCTTTATTTATACAGGGAGTGCAGAATTATTAGGCAAGTTGTATTTTTGAGGATTAATTTTATTATTGAACAACAACCATGTTCTCAATGAACCCAAAAAACTCATTAATATCAAAGCTGAATATTTTTGGAAGCAGTTTTTAGTTTGTTTTTAGTTTTAGCTATTTTAGGGGGATATCTGTGTGTGCAGGTGACTATTACTGTGCATAATTATTAGGCAACTTAACAAAAAACAAATATATACCCATTTCAATTATTTATTTTTACCAGTGAAACCAATATAACATCTCAACATTCACAAATATACATTTCTGACATTCAAAAACAAAACAAAAACAAACCAGTGACCAATATAGCCACCTTTCTTTGCAAGGACACTCAAAAGCCTGCCATTCATGTATTCTGTCAGTGTTTTGATCTGTTCACCATCAACATTGCATGCAGCAGCAACCACAGCCTCCCAGACACTGTTCAGAGAGGTGTACTGTTTTCCCTCCTTGTAAATCTCACATTTGATGATGGACCACAGGTTCTCAATGGGGTTCAGATCAGGTGAACAAGGAGGCCATGTCATTAGATTTTCTTCTTTTATACCTTTCTTGCCAGCCACGCTGTGGAGTACTTGGACGCGTGTGATGGAGCATTGTCCTGCATGAAAATCATGTTTTTCTTGAAGGATGCAGACTTCTTCCTGTACCACTGCTTGAAGAAGGTGTCTTCCAGAAACTGGCAGTAGGACTGGGAGTTGAGCTTGACTCCATCCTCAACCCGAAAAGGCCCCACAAGCTCATCTTTGATGATACCAGCCCAAACCAGTACTCCACCTCCACCTTGCTGGCGTCTGAGTCGGACTGGAGCTCTCTGCCCTTTACCAATCCAGCCACGGGCCCATCCATCTGGCCCATCAAGACTCACTCTCATTTCATCAGTCTATAAAACCTTAGAAAAATCAGTCTTGAGATATTTCTTGGCCCAGTCTTGACGTTTCAGCTTGTGTGTCTTGTTCAGTGGTGGTCGTCTTTCAGCCTTTCTTACCTTGGCCATGTCTCTGAGTATTGCACACCTTGTGCTATTGGGCACTCCAGTGATGTTGCAGCTCTGAAATATGGCCAAACTGGTGGCAAGTGGCATCTTGGCAGCTGCACGCTTGACTTTTCTCAGTTCATGGGCAGTTATTTTGCGCCTTGGTTTTTCCACACGCTTCTTGCGACCCTGTTGACTATTTTGAATGAAACGCTTGATTGTTCGATGATCACGCTTCAGAAGCTTTGCAATTTTAAGAGAGCTGCATCCCTCTGCAAGATATCTCACTATTTTTTACTTTTCTGAGCCTGTCAAGTCCTTCTTTTGACCCATTTTGCCAAAGGAAAGGAAGTTGCCTAATAATTATGCACACCTGATATAGGGTGTTGATGTCATTAGACCACACCCCTTCTCATTACAGAGATGCACATCACCTAATATGCTTAATTGGTAGTAGGCTTTCGAGCCTATACAGCTTGGAGTAAGACAACATGCATAAAGAGGATGATGTGGTCAAAATACTCATTTGCCTAATAATTCTGCACTCCCTGTAACAGGTTATAGAATCCAGTATAGAGAAATCAGAAGAATTATTCACAAGCATTGGCCAATAATTTGTGATGACCCTTTTCTCAAAAACTATATCTCCTCTAAACCACGTGTCGTATATAGGAGAGCACCCACAATAAAAAATAAACTAGCTCCCAGTAAAGTTCTTAGAGACAAGAATAAGTGCCCCCCACAAAACCCAGGACATAGTAACACTTTCTTGGGCAATTTTTTGCCCAGATATGGGCTTTTCAAATGCTTGAAATCTAGATGTAACATGTGTAGAGTAGTTAAAAGTGGAACCAACTCTTTTTCCTCTAATCAAACAGGTGAAGTATTTAAAATCACAAAAAGGATGTCATGTGAATCTACGTATGTTGTATATTTGATTAGCTGTGACTGTGGGGTCCAATATGTGCACGGGGCGCACCATCAGAAAACGTTGGAGTTAACATGTATATAACATTAAAAGGAAATTTCTGAAACACAGTTTATCTAGACACTGTGCATATGCACATAAAGGTAGTTCAAAATCACTACCCATATTACCTATTGAACAGATATCTCGGAATAGTCACAAATCCATGTTGACTTTGCGCCGTAGAGAAACCTTTTGGATTCACAAATTACACACATTAGCCCCTGATGGCCTCAATGAGTGTGTTGATCTAGCTGCTTTTGATTTATGAGATATACTCTACTGTTTAATATTATATTATATATTATGAAATTAGAATCACAGACTCCTGAATAGAGCCCATACACTCAATATGTTGTCATTTAGTAGTCTCAGCATCACTTTCATTGTCACACGAGACAGCACACTCCTAAACACATTATGTCTGGGCTTATATGTATTATATAGATTACAGACATCACATCTCACTCTTATCCCACTGATACAACACTTTTTGTATCCTATATAATTATCAGGCAAGTAGTACATTATATTTTTTACTGGCTAAACATTATTAATTGAGTTAGAATTACAGACTCTCTAATAGAGCCCATATACCTAATTATGTTATCACTTTGTAGCCCTGTCACTACCTATATTGTCACACGTGACTGCACACTTCCAAACACATACTGTTTGGGCTTATATGTATTACACATATTATATACATCACATTCTTTTTTTCCTATTTAATTGACACAGCATCAGCTGTCTCTTATATAACCATCAGCAAAGTAGTACATCATATCCACCGTCCATACTCTCATTATATATATTAGCTTCATATTCACTCTCTTATACCACTTATGGGTCACTATACAGTTTTTCACTTAACTTTACTGGTATCAGCTAGATAGAAGAACATCCAAGGTCCCAAATGGATGTTTGTATATCTACTCTAATATTAGGTCCATTATATATATCACCAAGATTAAAATTAAACAATAACTATTTCGTAGATGTTAACAATATATTATCTGTCACTATTCATACACTTAGCACTTTAGCACCATACACTTATGTTCTTATGAATGTCTTATAGTTAAATATAATATTTCTTTTCCACTTTGGTCTATCAAACTTATTTGCGAAGATAGTGTGTATGTCTTTACAAGTGAATATAAATAATATATATATATAGAATATTGATGAGTATATCTCCTTATAATAAGGCATCGATTAATTCTATAACATCTTAGAGTAAACAGTCAATTAATTTTATACTATACATGTTCATACCTATCCGACACATAAATAGTGACTACTTTATAACATTTTACATAGAGATTAATCTGTCTCAATCGATTATATTTTATCTATTATCACTCATATTTTATATATAGTCACTCATGCATATGTAGTACTATGTGGCTTTTATATATATGAATTATTTAATTATTCTGTCCCTATAGCCATTATAAAAGACCAATCAGTTGGTATTATTCACTCGTAGGATGTTTACATACTGTCAATATGTCACAAATGACGTTTGTAACAGCAACACGCCCCCTATCAACATACTGTTACGTATTTCCCAGCATTGAGGATAAGCGCATACTAATTTGGGTTGGCACCACTCTGATCCGCACCATTACGCACTGTGATACTCTGACAATAAACACTTGCATCCAATCCCGGTGTCTAACGTAAGAGCTAATGGGTGTGACTGAAATAGGTTAGTTGTCATTGGATAATAAACCTCTGACTTATACTCCACATCGGGCATACTAGTGTAACTTAGTTCTAAGCGATCATAAAATGACTTTGCTTGAAGGTTTGATAGTTTGATACTATTTGACAAATCCCATCTTCAACTAACATTCCCCTAAGTCTTATTACTTACGCTAACCATTAAAGTGAATATGATCCAATAGACAGGTCCTCCTAAGACATGCGCAATGAGCATGTATACACGCCAACTTTTTAGCTTCAATGTAGCTAACTGATCACGCTGTAAATAAACGTTACATTATTCAAAAATTGTATGATCTATTAAGGTGTGCTACAATTTGCTCATTTAGATGAAATAATAACTTGTACCAATTACTATTGTGGGTATATATTTGTGGGGGTTAAACTCGTATGCCATAGAGGCCTCTTGCATATGTAGAAGTGATCACACATTATGGCCTTATACAATCTAGGGGTATTTTTATTTGTACACATTTATCTGAGTATGAACTGTTTTAGACTACTGCTGTTAAATAATATCATACTTGCTGTCAAATAATATCAAATATGCAAGTCATTAGTGACATGTAAGTTTCCAGTTTATTATATATATATATATATCCTGAGATGGTTTTTGATGATTTATACTGATTATTGTTGAACTTTGTAAACAAACTGTTATTAAGTTATATGTCAGCTTTATATCTGAATAATATTATTATTGGATTAGGTTTGTTTATCTAATCACTCATATATCTGACAATGGGTGTGTTACATGTTTTGCAACAAAATGGGCCAATAGGGCTTTTTTTTGCCTTTTGGACTCCTCCCATTACCATGTGATTTTGATTTAGACTAATTAGATCTAAAGTGTATATATAGCAAGTGTTCTCAAATGTTTTTTTGAAGCCTGATGAAACAGCCTAGAGCTGAGAAACGCGTTGCCCTGTTTTTATGATTTTTAAATAAAACTTTTATATATATCTGGAACACTTGCTATTCATTGTTTGCTGGCCTGCTATCCCTCTGTGTGAGAGGGCACACCTTATCCTGGTAATCCTGACGAATGGTGGTTCTACCTTCATCTGTATCCAGTGAGCCTTTGGTTAAGTCTGGTGGGTGACCATATTGATTCCATCCTGCCTCTATAGCATCAAAGGAGATGCTACAACTATTGTGAATACCATCTTATCTTAATATCCTGCAATTTTTGCTAAGGCAATACTAGGCCATATAGGCACCTTGTCTTTTTTGTCATTTGATACAGACAACACACTATTACCGGAGTTTGGTCCCCTGGGTGACTGCTAGAGATCCCAGACTGCCTCTATAGCACTGAGGTGCTTCAATAAATGTGAGTTCAATCTATGCACATTTCAATATATTTTTGGACCAAACAATATTGGGCCATGTGGCGCATCTGTCTTCTTTTATCTTTGTAGATTGCTGCTTTGGATCCCGGCCTGGATCTCTACAGATAGCTGCCTTGATCTTCACTTCAGAGACTTTCAGTACATAGTACTAGAGACTTTATACTACCATATCACTGTTTTAATCATGCATATATCATATTGAGAGGCTACATGCTTAGGATTTGATACTTGTGCAACAATATTTATTTCTGTCTCTTAGGAGGTTGTGTGATAAATCTTTTGTTTATCCAGGTTATATCACCTGCATACTACCAATATTGTATACCACTCTATCTCTATCTTTCTCCTAGGAGGTTGCAGTTCATTTTTTGATTTGATTACCACACTTAGTGTCTTATACATTAAGCAATACATATCTTTTTATTTATATCTTTCTCTACTTGAGGTTAATTCATATATATCTATATCCTGCCTATACTAAAGGCAATAGAGGATTGAGTAAAGTCACCTCTTATATCATCTGGAATATAGTCTACTCTATACTAGGGCGCCCCCTATATTTTGTACTGGGTCTTACTCTGAAACCTATTCTGTACCCTTGAGAGACAATGCTCTGAATCCAATGATTTTGGACTGAATTGATCCAAACATCTTTGAAAATTTTTAATCTGCCCCCTACCAGCTGAGCTGGAATGAGGGCCGCACCCTCATGCGGATTTGGGGGCTGGTTTAGATCTCTTAAATGGCTTAGATTTATTCCAGATTGAGGAAATCTTCCAATTGGAAACAGATTCCTTAGGGGAAAGATTAGATTTCTGTTCTGTATTACGAAAGGAACGAAAACGGTTAGAAGTTTAAATTTACCCTTAGACTTTTTATCCTGAGGCAAAAAAGCTCCCTTCCCCCCAGTGACAGCTGAAATTATTGAATCCAACTGAGAACCAAATAATTTATTACCTTGGAAAGAAAGAGATAGCAATGTTGATTTAGAAGTCATATCAGCATTCCAAGATTTAAGCCATAAAGCTCTTCTAGCTAAAATAGCTAAATACATATATCTAACATCAATTCTGATGATATAAAAAATGGCATCACAAATTAAATTATTAGCATGTTGAATTAATTTAACAATGCTATACACATTATGATCTAATACTTGTTGCACTAAAGTTTCCAACCAAAAAGTTGAAGCAGCTGCAACATCAGCCAAAGAAATAGCAGACCTAAGAAGATGACCTGAACATAAATAAGCCTTCCTTAGATAAGATTCAAGTTTCCTATCTAAAGGATCTTTAAAAGAAGTACTATCTTCCATAGGAATAGTAGTATGCTTAGCAAGAGTAGAGATGGCCCCATAGTTTGGGGATCTTTTCCCAAAACTCCAATCTATCAGTTGGCAAAGGATACAATTTTTTAAACATTGAAGAAGGAATAAAAGAGGTACCCAGTCTATTCCATTCCTTTGAAATCATATCTGAAATAGCATCAGGAACTGGAAAAACCTCTGGAATAACTACAGGAGGTTTATAAACAGAATTTAAACGTTTACTAGTTTTAATATCAAGAGGACTAGTCTCCTCCATATCTAATGTAATCAACACTTCTTTTAATAAAGAACGAATATACTCCATTTTAAATAAATAAGAGGATTTGTCAGTGTCAATATCTGAGGCAGGATCTTCTGAATCAGATAGATCCTCATCAGAGATAGATAAATTAGTATGTTGTCGGTCATTTGAAATTTCATCAACTCTATGAGAAGTTTTAAAAGACCTTTTATGTTTATTAGAAGGCGGAATGGCAGACAAAGCCTTCTGAATGGAATCAGAAATAAATTCTCTTAAATTTACAGGAATATCCTGAGCATTAGATGTTGATGGACCAGCAACAGGTAATGAACTACTACTGATGGAAACATTATCTGCATGTAAAAGTTTATCATGACAACTATTACAAACCCCAGCTGGAGGTATAGTCTCCACAAGTTTACAACAAATGCACTTAGCTTTGGTAGAACCGATATCAGGCAGCAGGATTCCAGCAGTAGATTCTGATACAGGATCAGATTGAGACATCTTGCAGTATGTAAAAGAAAAAACAACATATAAAGCAAAATTATCAATTTCCTTATATGACAGTTTCAGGAATGGGAAAAAATGCAAACAGCATAGGCCTCTGACATAGAAAAAAAGACCAGAGGCAAAAGGAATGGGGTCTTAAATAATGAAAATGTTTGGCGCCAAGTATGACGCACCACAAACAGAAAAATATTTTTTGGCACCAAAAACATCCGGAACAAAACACTAGCATCATAGATGAGGCAACCTAGTGAAAGACTCGGTGCCAACTAAGACGCTGGAAATGAAGAATTTGTGCCAAAAAAATCTTGCGCCAAGAATGACGCAATAAATTTTAGCATTCTGCGCTCTCGCAAGCCTACAACAGCCCGCAATTTAGAAAAAGAGTCAAATTAAAAAAGACTAAACCCCAGGTAAGAAATAATTTTTCTTTCATGTAATTAGCAAGAGTCCATGAGCTAGTGACGTATGGGATATACTTTCCTACCAGGAGGGGCAAAGTTTCCCAAACCTCAAAATGCCTATAAATACACCCCTCACCACACCCACAATTCAGTTTTACAAACTTTGCCTCCCGTGGAGGTGGTGAAGTAAGTTTGTGCTAGATTCTACGTTGATATGCGCTTCGCAGCAGGCTGGAGCCCGTTTTCCTCTCAGAGTGCAGTGAGTGTCAGAGGGATGTGAAGAGAGTATTGCCTATTTGAATTCAATGGTCTCCTTCTACGGGATCTATTTCATAGGTTCTCTGTTATGGGTCGTAGAGATTCATCTCTTACCTCCCTTTTCAGATCGACGATATACTCTTATATACCATTACCTCTACTGATTCTCGTTTCAGTACTGGTTTGGCTATCTACTATATGTAGATGAGTGTCCTGGGGTAAGTAAGTCTTATTTTTTGTGACACTCTAAGCTATGGTTGGGCACTTTATATATAAAGTTCTAAATATATGTCTTTAAACTTATATTTGCCTTGATTCAGGATGATCAATATTCCTTATTTCAGACAAGTCAGTTTCATTATTTGGGTTAATGCATATGAATAATCCATTTTTTTCTTACCTTAAAAATTGTTTTCAAATTGACTTTTTTTTTTTTCCCTGTGGGCTGCTAGGCTTGCGGGGGCTGAAAATGCTTCAATTTATTGCGTCATTCTTGGCGCAGACTTTTTTGTTGCAAAATTTTTTTGTCATTTCCGGCGTCATACTTGATGCCGGAAGTTGTTCGTGATTACATCATTTTTTTGACGTTTTGCGCCAAAAATGTCGGCGTTACTGGATGTGGCGTCATTCTTGGCACCAAAAAATTTAAGGCACCAATAATGTGGGCGTCTTTTTTTGGCGCTAAAAAATGTGGGCGTCATTCTTGTCTCCACCTTTTTTTCACATTATTTCAGTCTCATTTTTCATTGCTTCTGGTTGCTAGAGGCTTGTTCATTTGGCGTTCTTTCCCATTCCTGAAACTGTCATTTAAGGAATTTGATAATTTTGCTTTATATGTTGTTTTTTCTATTACATATTGCAAGATGTCTCAGATTGACCCTGGATCAGAATCTACTTCTGGAAAGACGCTGCCTGATGCTGGTTCTACCAAAGTTAAGTGCATTTGTTGTAAACTTGTGGTAACTGTTCCTCCGGCTGTAGTTTGTGATGAATGTCATGATAAGCTTGCTAATGCAGATAGTATTTCCATTAGTAATATACCATTACCTGTTGCTGTTCCCTCAACATCTAATACTCAGGATGTTCCTGTTAATATAAGAGAATTTGTTTCTAAATCTATTAGGAAGGCTATGTCTGTTATTCCTCCTTCCAGTAAACGTAAAAGGTCTTTTAAAACTTCTCATTTTTCAGATGAAATTTTAAATGACCGTCATCATTCTGATTTGTCTGTTTCTGATGAGGATTTTTCTGGTTCAGAGGATTCTGTCTCAGATATTGACACTGATAAATCTTCATATTTATTTAAGATGGAATTTATTTGCTCTTTACTTAAAGACGTTTTAATCGCTTTAGAGATGGAGGAATCTAGTCCTCTTGATACTAAATCTACTAAGCGTTTAAATTCAGTTTTTAAACCTCCTATGGTTATTCCAGAAGTTTTTCCTGTCCCTGATGCTATTTCTGAAGTAATTTCTAGGGAATGGAATAATATGGGTACTTCATTTACTCCTTCTCAAAGGTTTAAGAAATTGTATCCTGTGCCATCTGACAGATTAGAGTTTTTTTTTTTTTTTTTTTCAAATGCTTTATTGAAAGTTTTCCAGGTTATACATAGAAAAACATTATGAAAACTTTTAAAACAACATCTTTTGTTACAAGAGGAATGAGAAATAAAACATCTTTACAATTGTGCAGTTAAGTTTATAATGGTTAGGTTCATGCTAGTAAGACTCGAGATTGGTTGTTGTAAGTGGATTAGGTTAGTGGTACCAATCTTCCCATGCCTAATAATAGGAGGTATCTGAGAATGGGATGACACTAGCGCCCTTTTTTCTATTGTGGACTGACCCTGCTGTGTGTGTATATTACGTAGGATAAGTCTGTGAATGTCAAAGGTGTAGGTCCGGTTGTGTAGTCTAATATTTAGAAGATTGCAGGTAGGGGGGGGGGGGAGTGGGAAGGGTTTCTATGAGCTATTGACATACTCCTCCCAAAGGAAGGTTATGTTTTGAAATTCGTCTACCCGGTTGGTGCAGGTATAATGGTATTTCTCCAGTTGGAGGTAGTGAGTGACTTTATTTTTCCAGACAGCTGGAGATGGTAAATTTGTTTTTTTCCAATTGAGTGGGATTAGCCTTTTTGCAGAATTTACCATAGTGGTAAGGAGTGCTTGTTTCAACTTGCAGGGGATCTTAGGGAAATTGTTGAAAAGAAAGACCCACGGTGTGAGCGGGAGTGATGCGCCTAGCGCTTTTTCGATTTCTGGTTTGAGAGAGCCCCAAAAGGATATTGCTTTTGGGCAAGTCCACCATATGTGTGCAAAAGTTGCTGTCTTTCCGCACTCAGTCCAGCACATGGTTGTTGTGCTGGGAAACAAATGGTGCAGTCTAACAGGTGTGTAATACCATCGACTCAGTAGCTTGATGTTCATCTCTAGGGTCGAGATGGACGAAGAGGCTTTCATCATCTGTTGGAAGATGATTGTCCATTCGGATATGTCTAGGGTAGTTTCTAAGTCTGCTTCACATTTAGCTACATATGTGGGGGGTGTCAGATGGGATGCCTGTGATAACATTTTGTACGTCAAAGATAGTATTCCCTTTTGTGGATAGAGATGGAAGCATAATCCCTCGAATTGAGAAAGATGCCTTTGTAGCTGAGATTTGAGGGGGTGCGTGGTTAAGTAGTGTTTCAGCTGTGTATAGGTATACCAATTTTGGAAGCGCGACCCAAGAATGTCGCATGTTGCTTGTTGTGATTGAATCTCTCTGCCCTTATATAGGAGGTAGTGTGGGATTGAGTTTTGTAAGGAGAGAGTGGGGTGGGTAGCGGCCACTACTTTAATCTTGGATGAGAACGGTGTATTTTTGCTGACTGGTGTCAGAGGAGAGCATGTAGTGGAAATTTTGGGATGTTTCCGGAGTATTTTGTCCCACTGGCTAAAAGTTTCGTGCACTATCCTAGGAGTTGTGTGTAATAATTTGCGCTGGGTTTTGGGGATCCAGCAGTTCCCGCACAGACAATATGTATCTGAAAATGTCTGCTCTAATTGGATCCATTCTTTATTCGCGCTGTGTTTGCACCAGTCTACCACTCGTGTGAGAAAAGCTGCCTGTCTGTACCGCATTAGGTTTGGTGCTCCGATCCCTCCCGATTCTTTTGGGCGGTATAAAGTGGAAGTGGCAATTCGGGGCCTTTTGTGTGATCAGATAAAGCAATTGATTTGTTTTTGCAGGGAGAATAGGAGGTGTTCTGGGATAGGAACTGGGAGGGTTTGCAGGAGGTATAGAATTTTGGGTAGGATAATCATTTTAACTGCGTTGATTTTCCCTAGCCAGGAAAGAGGTTTGCACCGAGGGTGGATTGAATTGTCGGGTTAAGGGTTTTATAATTTAGGGATATTATGGTGTCGACAGATGGTGAGATGTAGACCCCAAGGTATTTAATAGCTTTGGGCTGTATGTGGAAGTGGTATCGTTGTTCTGTGTTTTTTATCACCTCTGGGTGTATGTGAATGGCCAATAGTTCCGATTTTGTGTTGTTAATTTTGAAGTTGGAGTATTTACCATATGTTTGGAGTGTTTCAATCAAAGGGGGTAGCGACGATTCGATGTCTGTTAACGTTAAGAAGATATCGTCTGCATACAAGGTAATTTTGTATGTTGTGGGTCCAGTCTCTATGCCGTGAATGTCGATGTTGTGTCTAACATGTATAGCCAGTACTTCCATTGCTAGTATGAATAGGAGAGGCGAGAGCGGGCATCCCTGCCTAGTGCCATTTTGAATTTTAAAGGGGGGTGAGATGGAGTCGTTTAATTTGATTTTGGCCTGTGGGTTATTGTAGAGGGTAAATATTTTACTTATTATATCCTGGGGAAAGCCAAATGTGCGCATGGTTTGTTTTAAAAAAGACCAATCTAGCCTGTCAAAGGCTTTTTCTGCATTCATGGCGAGGAAAATCGACGGGATCTTTTGGGTGGATGTGTATTCCATGAGGTCTAATAGTTTGGTGGTGTTGTCTCTTGCTTCTCTGGAAGGCGTGAAGCCCGCTTGGTTAGTGTGTATGATAGAGGGTAAGATTAGGTTTATTCTTGTGGCTATAATCTTTGCGAAAAGTTTTACATCAAAGTTTAGAAGGGAAATGGGGCGGAAATTTGCAGGAGTATCTGGGGGTTTTCCTGGTTTCAGGAGTACTACCACTAAGGCTTCTAGCATAGAAGATGGGAAGGGGTTGTCGTCTGTTACTTCATTGAACATTACAGTGAGGTGGGGTGTTAATGTGGATGAGAAGGTCTTATAGTATTTGGCTGTAAAGCCATCTGGTCCAGGGCTCTTCCCAATTTTCAGGGATTTAATAGCTATTTGGATTTCCTGTGGGGATATTGGCTGGTTAAGTTGATTCTTTTGGTCATTGGTCAATTTTGGTGTTGGGTATTTTGTGATATATTCTGCGAGTTTGGCAGAGTGTTCTGAGGCAGAAGTGTCTTTTTGGAGGTTATAAAGTGATGTATAGTATTCGTGAAAGGCCCGAAGGATCTCTGGGGTAGATTGGAGTGGATTCCCTTTTGGGTTTCGCAATTCATGAATGTGTGATTTAAATCTTTTTTTCTTTAGCGCTCTAGCTAAAAGTTTACCTGCCCTGTTGTTCTCGAAATGGAACATGCTATTGGTTTTTCTACACTGCGATTGGTATTCCATCTCTAGAAAATTATCTAGTTCATCTCTGGTTTTTTGGATTTCTCTCAGAATATCCGCATCAGCCGGAGATTTCTTATGTGCAAACTCAAGTTGTGCATATCTTGTTGTGAGTGCTTGGTACCGTTTGCGGTGAGTCTGCGTATAGTGGGCTCTTGTTTTGATTATTTCCCCCCGGATTACACATTTATGTGCCTCCCAGATAGCAAATTTATCTTCGATTGAGTGTGAGTTCATAACAAAGTATTCCTCAATATGTTTAGTTAATTTAGGGATTAGGTCTGGTTGATCTAAGAGGCTATCATCCATTTTCCACTGATAAGGGGTGAGGGGAGTGTTGGGCCAGGTGAATTTAAGTTGGACCGAGGAGTGGTCTGACCAAAAGGTGGGAATTATGTTGCATCTGTTTATATGGGAAAGACCGTTCTGGTTGGTAAAGATGTAGTCAAGTCTGCTGTAGGATTTATTGGGGTGAGAGAAGAAGGTGTAGTCCCTTCTCTCTCTATGCATGTATCTCCAAGTGTCAAAAAGAGTCATGTCTTTCATTCCCTGCCAAATGGCTCTAGAAAGTTTTCGAGGGACTTGAATGTTTGTGTTAGTGCTGTCAATAGTGGGCTGTAGAGGTACGTTAAAATCGCCAGATAAGAAAATTGGGCCCTTAGCTAGGTCCAAGATGCTCGTGAACATAGTACGGAAAAACGGGAGCTGTTGAGTGTTCGGGGCATATATGTTTATTAGGGTTATAGGTCTCCCATACAGGAGGCCCATCAGGCCTAGGAATCGGCCTTCCTGGTCTGCGACTCTTTTGATGATGGTGAAGGGGGTGGATTTGTGTATTAAAATGCTCACGCCGTTTTTTTTATTAGGACCTGTACTGTGGAAATGTGTGGTGAAATGCTTTCCGAAGTACTTAGGTATGTGGTGTGTTTTAAAGTGCGTTTCTTGAAGGAAAAGAATATCTATATGTCATTTTGTTAGATCGGATAAGGCTTTGGATCGCTTTGTCGGCGAGTTAAACCCTTTTACATTCTGGGTCAAGAGGGTCAGTTGAGGGGCTGGGCTACGTGTCTGTGTTGACATTGCACTGCTGTGGGTGTTTATGATATATTTGAATATTGGGGCATGGATCGGTACTAGACTCGAGAAAGATGTGCATGGTTGTAGTGAATGTAATTAGTGGTGAAGATGCATAGAGATAGACATGTATCTTGTAACAGTAAAAGCATTTCTCCTGGAAACATAGCATAACAAACACATTAAACATAGTAAACAAAATAAACAAACAGTTGGCTCTCTGCCTAATATAGGTCATTTTTGAGAGCGTTCGTAAAGGAGGAAATGATTGGCTATTCCTAGGGGATATACTCGTGGTTATCTATTCCACGGTGTAGAGTTATTTAAAAGATTTTATTGATCTTATAGCTCAGGTGCTAAATTATTTCTTTGTTTGATGGAGCTTAGAAATAATTGGGCATAGCGTGATCATATGCATCTGGAAGTTATTTCTCCATGATATCGGGCTTACACCCTTAAGCGCTGGTAAGTGCTCTCAGTGTTTATGGCTCTAAGGTAGACTATTTTAGCTGTAAGAGTGTACTGTTATTTCTATATATTCAGTAGATGCAGTAGATAGGGGGGATGGGTGGGGAGGTACTGTGCCTCCGCTGGGGGTCGAGCTTAGATTTATAATTACAAAGAACAATCGTTTGTGGGTTGGAGCCATTCTCATTCACAGTTTATGTAGGTCTAGGGTATTTTCACCATTGGCCTACGTAGGTGTTTGGCACCAGGATATAGGGTTATCCAACAACAACAACATTAGTAAAATGAAATAAAATTGCTCAACCTATGTAAAGCAGTGTATAACCATATTCAACAGACAACAAAACATAGAGGCAGTCTCTATATACTTATCTCAACTTCAGTCCAAGTGTCAAGGCATACGAAAGTTCATTGGGTTGAGTCTCTATAGGTATCGTGGCCTTGTTTTGGAGCAGATAGTGCCCCCGTGTGGGCATGAGGGGACTGTGGTTGAGTGAAATTTTTGCTCTGTCTGTTGGAGGCGGTCCTCTCTGGTGTGAGAGGATCTCTGTTATCCCTGGATGTTGAGGATCCTGGCCTGTTCTGTGTAGTGGAATCAGATGGAAGGTCTATCGCCAGTTGTTTGCAGAAGGAGTCTGACTCTTCTGGGGATCTGCATGTCAGTCGGGTATTATTTCTTAGGACCCAGACCTGAGTAGGGAAACCCCATCTGTATGGAATTTTTTTGTTGCGGAGGAGAGTGGTCAATGGGCTGAACTCCTTTCTTCGCTGTAGGGTTTGTGAGGCCAGGTCCTGGTAGAATTGTAGAACATTGCCTCTAAATCGAATTGGTTGTAGCTTTCTTGATTGGTTCAGGAGCATCTCCTTTTCAAGGAAATTTTTAAAGCGAATTATTATGTCTCTTGGGGGTGCAGTGTCCGGGGGCTTTGGTCTGAGAGATCTATGGGCTCGTACCCATTGTATATCCGTGGTGCAGGCAGACTCCTTTATTTGTTGAAATAGCGACTGGAGATAGACAGGATAGTCGAGTGGGAGGATGCTCTCGGGAACACCTCTAATCCTTATATTTTTTCGGCGGCTCCTGTTCTCCAGGTCTTCAAGCTTTTCTTGGAGTAAAGTGATGGTTTCTTGATGTGAGGTTACTTGATCGGTGAGAGACTGAACATCTTCTTTTATCTCATCTTGATTAGTTTCAAGGGAGTCTACCTGGAGTCCGATAGTGTGGATGTCTTGTTTCATGCCTGCTAGCTCTTCGCGGATGCACATACGGACTATGTCCGCTATGTCCTGCTTAGAGGGTAGGCCTTGAAGAATTGTAGAAGTAAGGTTGGTGTCCTCATCTTGCGGTGTGGGCATGTTGGAGGTTTGGTGGTCTGTAGAAAGTCTCTTATCTCTTGTTTCTGATATTTCCGTTGTTTGCATGTAGGAAGAGATGGTAGCTGTTTTTAGTGCAGGTGTTTTTAGGGGTTTGTCATGTTTTAACCTCCTCGACGCCATGGTGGCAGATTAAGCAGGGAGCGGGATATAGGAGATCTTTTTAAGGTGGAATCTTATAGTGCTGTCTCTAGTGGGTGATGGTCAGTATAGAGTCAAATTTATGTTTCAATAGTCGTCTCCTATTAGAAGTGCTCAGTGGGTAAAGCAGGTTTGCTGCAAAATGTGGGATGTGCTGTGGAGTGTGGGTCCTCTCTGGATTGGGCCCCAGAACAGTGTCACCACTATTTGGCTTGCTATAGCAGAACCCCCACAGAGTGATGTATTGCCACTGATAGAAAGGATAGTGGAGATAGGGTTAAAAGCTGTGTGGATATAGTTGTTATGGCCTTTCTTGTTCTGTGACTTTTGTCATGTGCTTCTGAACTTGCAGATACGTTTCTTTCTGCTCTGGTAGGCGTTAAAGCTAGTGTTTCAGGTGCCCCTGTTAGTATGGAGGGATTGGTAGTTGCTTTTAATTGCATACAATCTCCCTGCCTTCAAAACCAGCCCTTTTGTTAGGTTTAGCTTTTTGTGATATATCAACGGCTGACTTAATTATTTCCAGCAGCTAGGTCTTGTCAGTTGCTGTGTGGTATTATTTGGGAGTAGCGTGTGCTGTTCATTATATCTGGGTACTGATAATTATAATTGTTCCAAAAGGGTGCTGCTGACACATGTGGCTCAGATTGTTGTGGGAACTGGTATGGAGGTCAGCGCACTTCCGTGAAGGTGCTCCTCCCCTATAACCGCTCGGATGCATTGGCCTATGTTTAGAAGCAATGGTCCCCCTTTTGGAGTCTCTTTGGGTGAGTGATCGGGGGCTATCTTGCGGGATAGGGCTGCGTTAGGGGTAGGTGTGCAAAAGGGAGTACCTTTTAGCCGTTGGTGCGATGCGGCTGTAATGGCGGTTGCTGCGCCTTTGAAAGGGATGCTTACGCCGCTCTTAGTGGTCCCAGCTTGGAAGTTCTGCCGCTCCCCGAGACTATCCGGTACGTTCTGGTGCCAATGAGCCTCCTGTTGTAGTCTGCTTAGAGGTCGGCTTGAACCGTTTAACAACGGAAGGAGATCTGCTCAGGTATGCTGGCAGTCAGAACTCGCAAGTCATCTTTCGCTGTTCTTTTATTTCTGGTCCCGAGTTCCAGCAATGTCCATCAGCTCTAGTTCTTCAATAATATTTATAGGCATGATTGAGCTAGTTTGGGCATGTTTGCAGTGGAATTATTAAGGTTTTATGAATAGCCAACACGGAGCTCCGGATTTACGCTGCACTCATGGCAGCAGCCGGCTTCGCCTCGACAGATTAGAGTTTTGGGACAAAATCCCTAAAGTTGATGGGGCTATCTCTACTCTTGCTAAACGTACTACTATTCCTACGGCAGATAGTACTTCCTTTAAGGATCCTTTAGATAGGAAGATTGAATCCTTTCTAAGGAAAGCTTATTTATGTTCAGGTAATCTTCTTAGGCCTGCTATTTCTTTGGCTGATGTTGCTGCCGCTTCCACTTTTTGGTTGGAGGCTTTAGCACAACAAGTATCAGACCATAATACTCATAGCATTGTTAAACTCCTTCAACATGCTAATAACTTTATTTGTGATGCCATCTTTGATATCATTAGAATTGATGTCAGGTATATGTCTTTAGCTATTTTAGCTAGAAGAGCTTTATGGCTTAAAACTTGGAATGCAGATATGTCTTCTAAGTCAACTTTGCTTTCTCTTTCTTTCCAAGGTAATACATTATTTAGTTCCCAGTTGGATTCTATTATTTCAACTGTTACTGGGGGGAAAGGAACTTTTTTGCCTCAGGACAAAAAATCTAAAGGTAAATACAGGGCTGCTAATCGTTTTCGTTCCTTTCGTCAGAATAAGGAACAGAAGCCTGACCCTTCCCCTAAAGGAATGGTTTCTGTCTGGAAACCTTCTCCAATCTGGAATAAAACCAAGCCTTTTAGAAAGTCAAAACCAGCTCCCAAGTCCACATGAAGGTGCGGCCCTCATTCCAGCACAGCTGGTAGGGGGCAGGTTACGATTTTTCAAAGACATTTGGATCAATTCGATTCACAGTCTTTGGATTTAGAACATTGTTTCACAAGGGTACAGAATAGGTTTCAAGGTAAGGCCGCCTGTGAAGAGATTTTTTCTCTCTCGCATTCCAATAAACCCAGTGAAGGCTCAGGCATTTCTGAAATGTGTTTCAGATCTAGAGTTGGCTGGAGTAATTGTGCCAGTTCCAGTTCTGGAACAGGGTCTGGGGTTTTACTCAAATCTATTCATTGTACCAAAGAAGGAGAATTCCTTCAGACCAGTTCTGGATCTAAAGATATTGAATTTTTATTGTCTGTTTAAGTATAATAGCTAACCAAGCTATTTTATAAATTATTTGCTTTGCAAGGGTTGCATTTTTAATTTAAAAAAAGGAAATAACTTTATTTCTAGCATTCCATTTTTTTTTTATTTTATTTTTTTTCTGTCTGTGTGGGTAATTAGGGGTGGGATTATTTTCACCTGTGTGTGCCTTGCAAGCCTATAAATTTAGCACATTTACTCTGTGAGCTTGCTCTTTCAGGCTTGCTGTATTGATTATCTGTTAAAGTAACATTGTCTGTTTAAGTATAATAGCTAACCAAGGTATTTTATAAATTATTTGCTTTGCAAGGGTTGCATTTTTAATTTAAAAAAAGGAAATAACTAAATAACTTTATTTCTAGCATTCCATTTTTTTTTTTTTCTGTCTGTGTGGGTAATTAGGGGTGGGATTATTTTCACCTGTGTGTGCCTTGCAAGCCTATAAATTTAGCACATTTACTCTGTGAGCTTGCTCTTTCAGGCTTGCTGTATTGATTATCTGTTAAAGTAACATTGTCTGTTTAAGTATAATAGCTAACCAAGCTATTTTATAAATTATTTGCTTTGCAAGGGTTGCATTTTTAATTTAAAAAAAGGAAATAACTAAATAACTTTATTTCTAGCATTCCATTTTTTTTTTATTTTTTTTTTCTGTCTGTGTGGGTAATTAGGGGTGGGATTTTTTTCACCTGTGTGTGCCTTGCAAGCCTTTAAATTTAGCACATTTACTCTGTGAGCTTGCGCTTTCAGGCTTGCTGTATTGATTATCTGTTAAAGTAACATTGTCTAAGTATAATAGCTAACCAAGCTATTTTATAAATTATTTGCTTTGCAAGGGTTGCATTTTTAATTTAAAAAAAGGAAATAACTAAATAACTTTATTTCTAGCATTCCATTTTTTTTTTTTAATTTTTTTTTTTTCTGTCTGTGTGGGTAATTAGGGGTGGGATTATTTTCACCTGTGTGTGCCTTGCAAGCCTATAAATTTAGCACATTTACTCTGTGAGCTTGCTCTTTCAGGCTTGCTGTATTGATTATCTGTTAAAGTAACATTGTCTGTTTAAGTATAATAGCTAACCAAGGTAGTTAGGCAAACAAGGTTTTGGAGTAACCAAGGGGAAATATATTTATTTTATACTTTTAAGTTAAACCTTTTATTAAGAATGTGTGAGAATCTCATTCAGTGTACAGCTTGCCACATGTTTGCATCACTGGAGCAGCCGCTTCTGGGATTATATGTTTGTGGCAAGTGCGAGCATATTGTCTCTTTAGAAACTCGTATTGGGGATCTGGAGGAACGAATTGCAACACTACATGAAATTCAGACACTTGAAAGGGAAATGGATAGGACTGAGCTGGTTGTTAATGGTTCCAGCAGTGGGAATGGGGAGGATTCAGATGAGGAGACTCCAGGATGTAGCTGGGTCACAGTAAGAGGGCAAAGTAAGCGGAAGAGACAGGCCAGTTCTGAGCTGGTACACCCCAATAGATTTGCAAGATTAAGTGAAGATGTTGGGGATAGGGGTGGAGGAATTTGCATGTATATTAAACCTGACCTTAAACCTACAATAAGGGAAGATATTTATGATATAAGTGACAATGTAGAGACCCTGTGGGTTGAAATAAAGAGTGGGGGGAAAAATCCTAAAAAAATATTACTAGGAACATGCTACAAGCCTCCCAACATTAGTGACCCGGAGGAAACTCACCTACTTATCCAAATAGGTAAGGCTGCTAATAACAGTGCTGTAATTATGGGAGATTTTAACTACCCTGATATAAACTGGGCCAATGAAACTAGTAATTCAGCTAAGGGGGATAGATTTTTAAATGTTCTCAGGGATAACTTCTTGTCACAATTAATAGAGGAGCCAACTAGGAGTAAAGCTATATTGGATTTAGTGCTATCAAACAATACAGATATAATATCAAACATAGAAGTTAAAGAACATTTGGGTAACAGTGATCATAACATGGTCACATTTGAAATCTCTTTTCATATGCAGTGTTTTAAAGGCTTAACTAAGACTTTTAATTTCAAGAAAGCAAAATTCAACGATTTAAGGAAATCATTAAATAATATAAATTGGGACAATGTATTTTCTAATAAAAATACAGAGGATAAATGGATAATATTTAAAAATTTGTTAAATAAATATACATATCAATACATACCATATGGTTATAAAAATAAAAATAAAAAAACTAAGCCGTTATGGCTAAATAAAAATGTGTTAAGAGAAATTAGGAAAAAATGTAGGGCATTTAAATTATTAAAAGAAAATAGTACAGACTCAGCATACAATATTTATAAGGAATGTAACAAAGCATGCAAAAAAGCAATCAAATTAGCCAAAATTGAAAATGAAAAATTAATTGCCAAGGATTCTAAGTCTAACCCTAAAAGGTTCTTTAAGTACATAAATAGCAAAAAATCTAAGAAGGATAATATAGGTACATTAAAATGTGTGGAGGGTAGCATGATAAATAATGACAGGGAGAAGGCTGAGGTACTAAACCAGTTTTTTTTCTTCAGTATACACAAGAGAGGAACCATTGAATGATACTTTGGAACAGAATAGAACATGCCAGTCCATACCACTAACTGGGTTTTGTTTAGAGGATATCAGGAAAAAACTAAAAAATATTAAGGTAAATAAAACTCCAGGCCCAGATGGAATACACCCAAGGGTGTAAAGTGAACTTAGCACTGTTATAGACAAACCTTTACTCTTAATTTTTCAAGACTCATTATCCTCAGGCATGGTACCCCAGGATTGGCGTAAAGCTGATGTGGTGCCACTCTTCAAAAAGGGAAGCAGGGATGATCCAGGAAGCTATAGACCAGTTAGTCTGACATCAATAGTGGGGAAGATATTTGAAGGGATTATAAGGGATTATATTGATGAGCATATTTGTGTAATCAAGATTATGAGTTCTAATCAGCATGGCTTTAGGAGAAATAGATCATGTCAAACTAATCTAATTAGATTCTATGAGGAAGTAAGTAAAAATATAGATAAAGGGGAATCAGTTGATGTGATATACTTAGATTTTGCAAAGGCATTTGATACAGTGCCACATGAGAGATTAATGCACAAAATTAAGGGACTGGGAATAGCTGAAAATGTTAGCTCATGGATAAATAACTGGATAAAAGATAGGGAGCAACGAGTAGTAGTAAATGGATCATACTCAGATTGGACAAAGGTAATCAGTGGCGTCCCCCAGGGATCAGTACTGGGCCCTGTTCTTTTTAATATTTTTATAAATGACTTGGAGCAAGGATTAAATAGCGACATCTCTATTTTTGCAGATGATACTAAGATAAGTAAGGTCATTAGGTCAGAGCAGGACAAACTCTCTTTACAAAGGGATTTGCTAAAATTAGAACTATGGGCAAGTGAATGGAAAATGAGATTTAATACGGAAAAATGTAAGGTTCTACATTTTGGAAGTAAAAATAAGCAGGCTTCGTATTTTTTAAATGGGACAAGACTTAGCCAAACACAGGAGGAAAAGGATTTGGGAGTAGTAATAGATAACAAGCTAAAGATGAGTGCACAATGCAGGGCAGCGGCTTCAAAGGCTAATAAGATACTAGCATGTATTAAAAGAGGCATTGATTCAAGGGAGGAAAGCATAATTCTGTCATTATATAAAGCCCTAATAAGACCTCACCTTGAGTTTGGAGTGCAGTTCTGGGGACCGATTGCTAAAAAAGATATTGCAGAACTAGAAAAAGTTCAGAGAAGGGCCACAAAGCTAATAAGGGGATTGGAGAAATTAACCTATGAGGAGAGGCTAGCCAAACTGGGTCTGTTCTCTTTAGAAAAAAGGCGCTTGAGAGGTGACATGATTACTTTATATAAATATATTCAAGGCCCATATACAGAGATGGCAGAAGCTCTTTTTATTCCAAGAAAATTGTTTCTGACAAGAGGTCATAATTTAAGGTTGGAGGAAAGGAGATTTAATCTCCTGCAACGGAAACGTTTTTTCACTGTAAGAGCAATAAAATTGTGGAACTCATTACCAAAGGAGGTAGTGAATGCCAATACCATAGATTCATTTAAAAATAGTCTGGATAAATTTCTGTATATAAACAAAATTCATGGATATGATTGCTAGTATTAAATGGGTCACATTTTAATGGGGTTATTTAAGCTTAACTGGAGCTTTTTGTAAGTATTTTAGATTTGTATAGGTTGAACTCGATGGACTTCAGTCTTTTTTCAACCTTATCTACTATGTTACTATGTTATGTAAGAGTACCAACATTCAAAATGGTAACTATAAGGACTATTCTGCCTTTTGTTCAGCAAGGGCATTATATGTCCACAATAGATTTACAGGATGCATATCTTCATATTCCGATTCATCCAGATCACTTTCAGTTTCTGAGATTCTCTTTTCTAGACAAGCATTACCAGTTTGTGGCCCTTCCGTTTGGCCTAGCAACAGCTCCAAGGATCTTTTCAAAGGTTCTCGGTGCCCTTCTCTCTGTAATCAGAGAACAGGGTATTGTGGTATTTCCTTATTTGGACGATATCTTGGTACTTGCTCAATCTTTACATTCTGCAGAATCTCACACGAATCAACTTGTGGTGTAACCTTTTTGGGTTTTCAAATAGATTCAGTGTCCATGACCTTGTCTCTAACAGAAAAGAGACGTCTGAAATTGGTTTCAGCCTGTCGAAACCTTCAGTCTCAATCATTCCCTTCGGTAGCTTTGTACATGGAAATTCTAGGTCTCATGACTGCTGCATCGGACGCGATCCCCTTTGCTCGTTTTCACATGCGACCTCTTCAGCTTTGTATGCTGAACCAGTGGTGCAGGGATTATACAAAGATATCACAATTAATATCCTTAAATCCCAATGTACGACACTCTCTGACGTGGTGGATAGATCACCATCGTTTAGTCCAAGGGGCTTCTTTTGTTTGTCCAACCTGGACTGTGATCTCAACAGATGCGAGTCTGTCAGGTTGGGGAGCTGTATGGGGATCTCTGACAGCGCAGGGGGTTTGGCAATCTCAGGAGGCGAGATTACCAATCAACATTTTGGAACTCCGTGCGTTTTTCAGAGCTCTTCAGTTCTGGCCTCTTCTGAAGAGAGAATCGTTTATTTGTTTTCAGACAGACAATGTCACAACCGTGGCATATGTCAATCATCAAGGTGGGACTCACAGTCCTCAGGCTATGAAAGAGGTATTTCTTCAGATTGTTCAAATCTGGGGACTTCCAGAAATAGATCTGATGGCCTCTCATCTAAACAAATTACTTCCCATGTATCTGTCCAGATCCAGGGACCCTCAGGCGGAGGTAGTGGACGCGTTGTCGCTTCCTTGGAATTATCATCCTGCCTATATCTTTCTGCCTCTAGTTCTTCTTCCAAAAGTGATTTCCAAAATTCTAATGGAACGTTCGTTTGTGCTGCTGGTGGCTCCAGCATGGCCTCACAGGTTTTGGTATGCAGATCTCTTTCGGATGGCCAGTTGCCAACCTTGGACTCTTCCGTTAAGACCAGACCTTCTATCTCAAGGCCCTTTTTTCCATCAGGATCTCAAATCATTAAATTTGAAGGTATGGAAATTGAACTCTTGATTCTTAGTCATAGAGGTTTCTCTGACTCAGTAATTAATACTATGTTACAGACTCGTAAATCTGTGTCTAGGAAGATTTATTATCGAGTCTGGAAGACTTACATTTCTTGGTGTTCTTCTCATAAATTCTCCTGGCATTCTTTCAGAATTCCTAGAATTTTACAGTTTCTTCATGATGGTTTGGATAAAGGTTTGTCTGCAAGTTCCTTGAAAGGACAAATCTCTGCTCTTTCTGTTCTTTTTCACAGAAAGATTGCTATTCTTCCTGATATTCATTGTTTTGTACAGGCTTTGGTTCGTATCAAACCTGTCATTAAGTCAATCTCTCCTCCTTGGAGTCTTAATTTGGTTCTGAGGGCTTTACAAGCTCCTCCGTTTGAACCTATGCATTCTCTGGACATTAAATTACTTTCTTGGAAAGTTATGTTCCTTTTGGCCATCTCTTCTGCTAGAAGAGTTTCTGAGTTATCTGCTTTTTCTTGTGAATCTCCTTTTCTGATTTTTCATCAGGATAAGGCAGTGTTGCGGACTTCATTTAAATTTTTACCTAAGGTTGTGAATTCTAACAACATTAGTAGAGAAATTGTTGTTCCTTCATTGTGTCCTAATCCTAAGAATTCAAAGGAGAGATCTTTACATTCTTTGGATGTAGTAAGAGCTTTGAAATATTATGTTGAAGCTACTAAAGATTTTAGAAAGACTTCTAGTCTATTTGTTATCTTTTCTGGGTCCAGAAAAGGTCAGAAGGCCTCCGCTATTTCTTTGGCGTCTTGGTTAAAGTCTTTGATTCAGCATGCTTATGTAGAGTCGGGTAAATCTCCGCCTCAAAGAATTACGGCTCATTCTACTAGGTCAGTTTCTACTTTCTGGGCGTTTAGGAATGAAGCTTCTGTTGATCAGATTTGCAAAGCAGCAACTTGGTCTTCTTTGCATACTTTTACTAAATTCTACCATTTTGATGTGTTTTCTTCTTCTGAAGCAGTTTTTGGTAGAAAAATACTTCAGGCAGCTGTTTCAGTTTGATTCTTCTGCTTATAATTTCATTTTTTTTCATTATTGAGATTAAAACTTTTGTTTTGGGTTGTGGATTATTATTATTTTTCAGCGGAATTGGCTGTCTTTATTTTATCCCTCCCTCTCTGGTGACTCTTGCGTGGAAGTTCCACATCTTGGGTATTTATTATCCCATACGTCACTAGCTCATGGACTCTTGCTAATTACATGAAAGAAAACATAATTTATGTAAGAACTTACCTGATAAATTAATTTCTTTCATATTAGCAAGAGTCCATGATGCCCACCCTTTTTTGTGGTGGTTATGATTTTTTAGTATAAAGCACAATTATTCCAATTCCTTATTTTGATGCTTTCACTCCTTTCTTGTCACCCCACTGCTTGGCTATTCATTAAACTGAATTGTGGGTGTGGTGAGGGGGATGTATTTATAGGCATTTTGAGGTTTGGGAAACTTTGCCCCTCCTGGTAGGAATGTATATCCCATACGTCACTAGCTCATGGACTCTTGCTAATATGAAAGAAATTAATTTATCAGGTAAGTTCTTACATAAATTATGTTTTTCTTAAAATGCATTTCCCAGATATGAAACTGACAGTCTGCAAAAAACATAATTTATGTAAGAACTTACCTGATAAATTAATTTCTTTCATATTAGCAAGAGTCCATGAGCTAGTGACGTATGGGATATACATTCCTACCAGGAGGGGCAAAGTTTCCCAAACCTCAAAATGCCTACAAATACACCCCTCACCACACCCACAAATCAGTTTAACGAATAGCCAAGAAGTGGGGTGATAAGAAAAAAGTGCGAAAGCATAAAAAATAAGGAATTGGAAATAATTGTGCTTTATACAAAAAAATCATAACCACCACAAAAAAAGGGGTGGGCCTCATGGACTCTTGCTAATATGAAAGAAATGAATTTATCAGGTAAGTTCTTACATAAATTATGTTTTCTTTCATGTAATTAGCAAGAGTCCATGAGCTAGTGATGTATGGGATAATGACTACCCAAGATGTGGATCTTTCCACGCAAGAGTCACTAGAGAGGGAGGGATAAAATAAAGACAGCCAATTCCTGCTGAAAATAATCCACACCCAAAATAAAGTTTAAATGAAAACATAAGCAGAAGATTCAAACTGAAACAGCTGCCTGAAGTACTTTTCTACCAAAAATTGCTTCTGAAGAAGAAAACACATCAAAATGGTAGAATTTAGTAAAAGTATGCAAAGAGGACCAAGTTGCTGCTTTGCAAATCTGATCAACCGAAGCTTCATTCCTAAATGCCCAGGAAGTAGAAACTGACCTAGTAGAATGAGCTGTAATCCTTTGAGGCGGAGTTTTACCCGACTCGACATAAGCATGATGAATTAAAGATTTCAACCAAGATGCCAAAGAAATAGCAGAGGCCTTCTGACCTTTCCTAGAACCGGAAAAGTTAACAAATAGACTAGAAGTCTTTCGGAAAGTCTTAGTAGCTTCAACATAATATTTCAAAGCTCTAACCACATCCAAAGAATGCAATGATTTCTACTTAGAATTCTTAGGAGTAGGACATAATGAAGGAACCACAATCTCTCTTCTAATGTTGTTGGAATTCACAACCTTAGGTAAAAATTCAAAAGAAGTTCGCAGCACCGCCTTATCCTGATGAAATATCAAAAAAGGAGACTCACAAGAAAGAGCAGATAATTCAGAAACTCTTCTGGCAGAAGAGATGGCCAAAAGGAACAAAACTTTCCAAGGAAGTAATTTAATGTCCAATGAATGCATAGGTTCAAATGGAGGAGCTTGAAGAGCCCCCAGAACCAAATTCAAACTCCAAGGAGGAGAAATTGACTTAATAACAGGTTTTATACGCACCAAAGCTTGTACAAAACAATGAATATCAGGAAGATTAGCAATCTTTCTGTGAAAAAGAACAGAAAGAGCAGAGATTTGTCCTTTCAAGGAACTTGCAGACAAACCTTTATCCAAACCATCCTGAAGAAACTGTAAAATTCTTGGAATTCTAAAAGAATGCCAGGAAAACTGATGAGAAAGACACCAAGAAATATAAGTCTTCCAGACTCTATAATATATCTCCCTAGATACAGATTTACGAGCCTGTAACATAGTGTTAATCACAGAATCAGAGAAACCTCTTTGACTAAGAATCAAGCGTTCAATCTCCATACCTTTAAATTTAAGGATTTGAGATCCTGATGGAAAAAGGACCTTGAGACAGAAGGTCTGGTCTTAACGGAAGAGTCCACGGTTGGCCAGAAGCCATCCGGACAAGATCCGCATACCAAAACCTGTGAGGCCATGCTGGAGCTACCAGCAGAACAAACGAGCATTCCTTCAGAATTTTGGAGATCACTCTTGGAAGAAGAACTAGAGGCGGAAAGATATAGGCAGGATGATACTTCCAAGGAATTGACAATGCATCCACTGCTTCCGCTTGAGGATCCCTGGATCTGGACAGATACCTGGGAAGTTTCTTGTTTAGATGAGAGGCCATCAGATCTATTTCTGGAAGCCCCCACATTTGAACAATCTGAAGAAATACCTCTGGGTGAAGAGACCATTCGCCCGGATGCAACGTTTGGCGACTGAGATAATCCGCTTCCCAATTGTTTATACCTGGGATATGAACCGCAGAAACTAGACAGGAGCTGGATTCCGCCCAAACCAGAATTTGAGATACTTCTTTCATAGCTAGAGGACTGCGAGTCCCTCCTTGATGATTGATGTATGCTACAGTTGTGACATTGTCTGTCTGAAAACAAATGAACGATTCTCTCTTCAGAAGAGGCCAAGACTGAAGAGCTCTGAAAATTGAACGGAGTTCCAAAATATTGATCGGTAATCTCACCTCCTGAGATTCCCAAACCCCTTGTGCTGTCAGAGACCCCCACACAGCTCCCCAACCTGTAAGACTTGCATCTGTTGAAATTACAGTCCAGGTCGGAAGAACAAAAGAAGCCCCCTGAATTAAACGATGGTGATCTGTCCACCACGTCAGAGAGTGTCGTACAATCGGTTTTAAAGATATTAATTGAGATATCTTTGTGTAATCCCTGCACCATTGGTTCAGCATACAAAGCTGAAGAGGTCGCATGTGAAAACGAGCAAAGGGGATCGCGTCCGATGCAGTAGTCATAAGACCTAGAATTTCCATGCATAAGGCTACCGAAGGGAATGATTGTGACTGAAGGTTTCGACAAGCTGATATCAATTTTAGACATCTCTCGTCTGTCAAAGATAGAGTCATGGACACTGAATCTATCTGGAAACCCAAAAAGGTTACTTACTTTTTAGTAAATTGATCCTCCAACCATGATCTTGAAGAAACAACACAAGTCGATTCGTATGAGATTCTGCTAAATGTAAAGACTGAGCAAGTACCAAGATATCGTCCAAATAAGGAAATACCACAATACCCTGTTCTCTGATTACAGACAGAAGGGCACCGAGAATCTTTGTAAAAATTCTTGGAGCTGTTGCTAGACCAAACGGTAGAGCCACAAACTGGTAATGCTTGTCTAGGAAAGAGAATCTCAGAAACTGAAAGTGATCTGGATGAATCGGAATATGTAGATATGCATCCTGTAAATCTATTGTAGACATATAATGCCCTTGCTGAACAGAAGGCAGGATAGTCCTTATAGTTACCATTTTGAATGTTGGTATCCTTACATAACGATTCAATATCTTTAGATCCAGAACTGGTCTGAAGGAATTCTCCTTCTTTGGTACAATGAAGAGATTTGAATAAAACCCCAGCCCCCGTTCCAGAACTGGAACTGGCATAATTACTCCAGCCAACTCTAGATCTGAAACACATTTCAGAAATGCTTGAGCCTTCGCTGGATTTACTGGGACACAGGAAAGAAAAAATCTCTTTGCAGGAGGTCTTATTTTGAAGCCAATTCTGTACCCTTCTGAAACAATGTTCTGAATCCAAAGATTGTGAACAGATTTGATCCAAATTTCTTTGAAAAAACGTAATCTGCCCCCTACCAGCTGAGCTGGAATGAGGGCCGCACCTTCATGTGGACTTAGAAGCTGGCTTTGATTTTCTAGAAGGCTTGGATTTATTCCAGACTGGAGATGGTTTCCAGACTGATACCGCTCCTGATGATGAAGGATCAGGTTTCTGTTCCTTGTTGTGACGAAAGGAACGAAAACGATTATTAGACCTGAATTTACCTTTAGATTTTTTATCCTGTGGTAAAAAAGTTCCTTTCCCTCCAGTAACAGTTGAAATAATAGAATCCAACTGAGAACCAAATAATTTATTACCCTGGAAAGAAAGGGAAAGCAGAGTAGACTTAGAAGACATATCAGCATTCCAAGTTTTAAGCCATAAAGCTCTTCTAGCTAAAATAGCTAGAGACATATACCTGACATCAACCCTAATGATATCAAAGATGGCATCACAAATAAAATTATTAGCATGTTGAAGAAGAATAATAATGCTATGAGAATTATGATCTGTGACTTGTTGCGCTAAAGCTTCCAACCAAAAAGTTGAAGCTGCAGCAACATCCGCCAAAGATATAGCAGGTCTAAGAAGATTACCTGAACACAAATAGGCTTTTCTTAGAAAGGATTAAATTTTCCTATCTAAAGGATCCTTAAAGGAAGTACCATCTGCCGTAGGAATCGTAGTACGCTTAGCAAGAGTAGAGACAGCCCCATCAACCTTAGGGATTTTGTCCCAAAACTCTAATCTGTCAGATGGCACAGGATATAATTGCTTAAAACGTTTAGAGGGAGTGAATGAATTACCTAAATTATTCCATTCCCTGGAAATTACTTCAGAAATAGCACTAGGAACAGGAAAAACTTCTGGAATAACTACAGGAGATTTAAAAACCTTATCTAAACGTTTAGATTTAGTATCAAGAGGACCAGAATCCTCAATTTCTAAAGCAATTAGAACTTCTTTAAGTAAAGAACGAATAAATTCCATTTTAAATAAATATGAAGATTTATCAGCATCAACCTCTGAGACAGAATCCTCCGAACCAGAAGAACCATTATCAGAATCAGAATGATGATGTTCATTTAAAAATTCATCTGAACAATGAGAAGTTTTAAAAGATTTTTTATGTTTACTAGAAGGAGGAATAACAGACAAAGCCTTCTTAATGGATTCAGAAACAAAATCTCTTATGTTATCTGGAACACTCTGAGTATTAGATGTTGAAGGAACAGCAACAGGTAATGGAACTTTACTAAAGGAAATTTTATCTGCATTAACAAGTTTGTCATGACATTCAGAGGAACAGATACCAAAAGTTTACAGCAGATACACTTAGCTTTGGTAGCTCCAGCACCAGGCAGCGATTTTCCTGAAGTATCTTCTGACTCAGTTGCAACGTGGGACATCTTGCAATATGTAATAGAAAAAACAACATATAAAGCAAAATAGATCAAATTCCTTAAATGACAGTTTCAGGAATGGGAAAAAATGCCAGTGAACAAGCTTCTAGCAACCAGAAGCAATAAATGAGGCTTAAATAATGTGGAGACAAAAGTGACGCCCATATTTTTTTTTAGCGCCAAATAAGATGCCCACATTATTTGGCGCCAAAAATGACGCCACATCCGGAACGCCGACACTTTTGACGCAAAAAAAGTCAAAAAATGACGCAACTTCCGGCGACACGTATGACGCCGGAAACAGAAAAAAATTTTGCGCCAAAAAAGTCTGCGCCAAGAATGACGCAATAAAATGAAGCATTTTCAGCCCCCGCAAGCCTAACAGCCCACAGGGAAAAGTCAAATTTTTAAGGTAAGAAAAAATGATTGATTCAAATGCATTATCCCAAATATGAAACTGACTGTCTGAAAATAAGGAATGTTGAACATCCTGAGTCAAGGCAAATAAATGTTTGAATACATATATTTAGAATTTTATTAAAAAAGTGCCCAACCATAGCTTAGAGTGTCACAGAAAATAAGACTTACTTACCCCAGGACACTCATCTACATGTTGTAGAAAGCCAAACCAGTACTGAAACGAAAATCAGCAGAGGTAATGGTATATATATAAGAGTATATTGTCGATCTGAAAAGGGAGGTAAGAGATGAATCTCTACGACCGATAACAGAGAACCTATGAAATAGACCCCGTAGAAGGAGATCATTGCATTCAACTAGGCAATACTCTCCTCACATCCCTCTTACATTCACTGCACGCTGAGAGGAAAACTGGGCTCCAACCTGCTGCGGAGCGCATATCAACGTAGAATCTAGCACAAACTTACTTCACCACCTCCATAGGAGGCAAAGTTTGTAAAAACTGATTTGTGGGTGTGGTGAGGGGTGTATTTGTAGGCATTTTGAGGTTTGGGAAACTTTGCCCCTCCTGGTAGGAATGTATATCCCATACGTCACTAGCTCATGGACTCTTGCTAATTACATGAAAGAAAGGAAATATACTGAAAACCTGAATCATGGCAAATATAAGTACATACATATATTTAGAACTTTATATATAAAGTGCCAAACCATAGCTGAGAGTGTCCTAAGTAAATGAAACATACTTACCAAAAGACACCCATCCACATATAGCAGATAACCATTTCAGTACTGGTTTGGCTATCAGTAGAGGTAATGGAATATGAGAGTATATCGTCGATCTGAAAAGGGAGGTAGGAGATGAATCTCTACGACCAATAACAGAGAACCTATGAAATAGATCCTCGTTAGGAAGACCATTGCATTCAATAGGTTATACTCCCTTCACATCTCTCTGACATTCACTGTACTGTGAGAGGAATCGGGCTTCAAAAGAGCTGAGAAGCGCATATCAACGTAGAAATCTAAGCACAAACTTACTTCACCACCTCCATAGGAGGCAAAGTTTGTAAAAACTGAATTGTGGGTGTGGTGAGGGGTGTATTTATAGGCATTTTGAGGTTTGGGAAACTTTGCCCCTCCTGGTAGGATTGTATATCCCATATGTCACTAGCTCATGGACTCTTGCCAATTACATGAAAGAAAAGGGATATGATGTGTGTTAGGGACATTTGCATTTAGCAATGTTATAGGTTTTTCAAATAGCAGTCCTGTTAATCCCAGGAATCTGCCATCATTGTCTCTATCTAATTTTTGAAGTGTAAATAGTATGTTTTTACTGATGAGGATGCTAACCCCTCTTTTCTTAACCCCAGCTGAGCTATGGTAATGTTGGGTGTAGTGGGTTTCAAAATATTTGGGTTCCTTATATTTTTTTAAATGAGTCTCTTGCAGAAAGAGTATGTCGGCCCCTTGTACAGCTAAATCAGATAATGCCTTATGTCTTTTACTGGGGGAGTGAAATCCTTTGACCTTTTGAGTGGCAAGTGACAGTTTACGGGGATAAGGTTCCATATTGGGTGTCTAATATATATGAGATCAACTGTAACATCTGTGTGTGTGTAGAGCGAGGTTAAACCATAAATGCAACAAGATACAACAATAAACAATGTGCTTAAAAGAAACAAACATATCAGAACCAGGCAATAATGGCCTGTAATGGCATTGCGCATGGACAAAACCCTGAGGGGTCACCTCCATCCGCATTATTCTGAAGTAAATTGGGGGGAACGTAATGGCGGCTATATTTATCTCAGTTAAATGCTATTAGAGACATTGGCCTCTAGTTATCAACGTGTATACTTACCTGCCATCGCCGGCCCCAATACGCCCACCTAAGCTCGCCTACCATCGCCGCCGCAGACCTGAATACGCTCGCCAAAGTTATCAATAAAGCTGTTAAAAAGCCACGCACCAAGTACGGGGTGATGAGCAGCGGACTGTGATAGTTATCACTCATCCGATCTCGCTGCTCTTCGGCTTTTTCCCAGCTTTATTGCTAGCCTGTCACTAAGCACCCACACTAAACTACACTGTTCTACCCCCTATACCGGCGCCCCCGGAGCCTCCCGCAACTAAATAAAGTTATTAACCCCTAAACTGCCGCTCCTAGACCCCACCGCAACTATAATAAATGTATTAACCCCTAAACCGCCGCTCCCGGAGCCCACCGCCACCTACATTATACCTACTAACCCCTATCCTGCCCCCCCTATACAGCCACCACCAATAATACATTTATTAACCCCTGTCCTGCCGATCCTGTACCCTGCTGCAACTAAATAAATTGTTTAACCCCTAAACCACCGCTCCCGGACCCCGTCGCGACCTATATTAAACTTATCAACCCCTAATCTGCCCCCCCTACACCGTCGCCACCTATAATACATTTATTAACCCCTATCCTGCCCCCCCACACCGTCGCCACCTATAATAAATTTATTAACCCCTATCCTGCCCCCCCACACCGCCGCCATTATAATAAAATTATTAACCCCTAAACCTAAGTCTAACCCTAACCCTAACACCCCCCTAACTTAAATATTAATTAACTACATCTAAATATTATAACTCTTATTAACTAAATTAATCCTATTTAAAACTAAATACTTACCTTTAAAATAAACCCTAATATAGCTACAATATAAATAATAATTATATTGTAGCTATCTTAGGATTTATTTTTATTTTACAGGCAAATTTCAGTTTATTTTAACTAGGTACAATAGCTATTAAATAGTTATTAACTATTTAATAGCTACCTAGTTAAAATAAAGACAAATTTACCTGTAAAATAAAAACTAACCTAAGTTACAATTACACCTAACACTACACTATCATTAACTAAATTATTCCTATTTAAAACTAAATACTTACCTGTAAAATAAACCCTAAAATAGCTACAATGTAATTAATAATTACATTGTAGCTATTTTAGGATTTATATTTATTTTACAGGTAACTTTGTATTTATTTTAGCTCGTTAGAATAGTTATTAAATAGTTATTTAATAACTACCTAGCTAAAAGAAATACAAAATTACCTGTAAGATAAAAACTAACCTAAGTTACAATTTAACCTAACACTACACTATCATTAAATTAATTAAATAAATTAGCTACAAATTACTACAATTAAATACAATTAAATAAACTAACTAAAGTACAAAAAATAAAAAAACTAAGTTACAAAAAATAAAAAATAAAAAGTTACAAATATTTAAAAAATATTACAACAATTTTAAGCTACTTACACCTAATCTAAGCCCCCTAATAAAATTACAAAGCCCCCCAAAATAAAAAAAAATGCCCTACCCTATTCTAAATTACGAAAGTTAACAGCTCTATTACCTTACCAGCCCTTAAAAGGCCTTTTGCGGGGCATGCCCCAAAGTATTCAGCTCTTTTGCCTGTAAAAAAAAAATACAACCCTACCCAACATTAAAACCCACCACCCACACATCCCTACTCTAACCCAAACCCCCCTTAAATAAACCTAACACTAACCCCCTGAAGATCATCCTACCTTTAGCCGTCTTCAGCCAGCCGACCACCGATGGAACAGAAGAGGACATCCGCAGCGGCCGAAGTCATCATCCAAGGGTCGCTGAAGAGGTCTTCCATCCGATTGAAGTCTTCATCCAGGCAGCGTCTTCAATCTTCATCCATCCAGAGCAGAGCGGAGCCATCTTCAGAGGAGCCGATGCGGAGCCATCTTCTTCCACCGACTACTTCCCGACGAATGACGGTTCCTTTAAGTGACGTCATCCAAGATGGCGTCCCTCGAATTCCGATTGGCTGATAGGATTCTATCAGCCAATCGGAATTAAGGTAGGAAAAATCTGACTGGCTGATTGAATCAGCCAATCAGATTGAGCTCGCATTCTATTGGCTGATCGGAACAGCCAATAGAATGCGAGCTCAATCTGATTGGATCAGCCAATCGGATTGAACTTCAATCTGATTGGTTGATTCAATCAGCCAATCAGATTTTTCCTACCTTAATTCCGATTGGCTGATAGACTCCTATCAGCCAATTGGAATTGGAGGGACGCCATCTTGGATGACGTCACTTAAAGGAACCGTCATTCATCGGGAAGTTGTCGGTGGAAGAAGATGGCTCTGCGTCGGCTCGTCTGAAGATGGCTCCGCTCCGCTCCGGATGGATGAAGATTGAAGACGCCGCCTGGATGAAGACTTCAATCAGATGGAAGACCTCTTCAGCGCCCCTTGGATGATGACTTCAATCGGATGGAAGACTTCTTCAGCGCCCCTTGGATGATGACTTCAGCCGCTGCGGATGTCCTCTTCTGTTCCATCGGTGGTCGGCTGGCTGAAGACGGCTAAAGGTAGGATGATCTTCAGGGGGGTAGTGTTAGGTTTATTTAAGGGGGGTTTGGGTTAGAGTAGGGGTATGTGGGTGGTGGGTTTTAATGTTGGGGGGGTTGTATTTTTTTTTTTACAGGCAAAAGAGCTGAATACTTTGCGACATGCCCCGCAAAAGGTCCTTTTAAGGGCTGGTAAGGTAATAGAGCTGTTAACTTTTGTAATTTAAAATAGGGTAGCATTTTTTTTATTTTGGGGGGCTTTGTTATTTTATTAGAGGGCTTAGATTAGGTGTAAGTAGCTTAAAATTATATATTCTACTTTTGCCGGGCAGCAGGGCTTGATAACTAAGGCAAATCAGTCTCGCCACAAATACGTTGCGAAATTCAAGCATATTTGAGGTTGACGGCTTGATAACTAGGGGCCATTATATAGACTTTGTCTTAATTAAAGGTAAGAGTGACAAATGCATATTGAGCACAAATTCTCTAGATTTAAAGGTAGTATTAGACAATGCATGCACAAACTTTAACTAACAGGCCTGGAAAATGTCCAGCAATAAATAAGTATAGGAGTCAGTTCTTCTCTTCGTGGGCCATTGACATATATTCTACTCAATATTGTGAATTCCTCCAAGTGGAGGTCAATATTTAGAAGCAAATATTACTTACAGTCTCACCATAAGATTCTGGAATTTTTAGAATTTGGTTGAAAGAGATGTGTAAGTCCTTGTGTCAGTTAGGCGCTTATCGCACCTGTTATCAAACTGTTTTCCTCAAGATCTTTTTGTTGATTTTTGTTCCTTAAGGGGAAGTTCAGAAACCAATGTGTCTTCTCTTTAGTTAACGAGCGAAGTTTGGTCTTGGAGATCTAGGTCTAGTTGTCCTTGGAGCCTTTGGGTCTTGGGCTTGTAGAGGATAGAGTTCTTTTTTGTAGGTTGTTCACCGTTGTCCATATTCGAGGTGAGGCGGAGGGCATGTGATCTTGTGCGGACAGTGTTTCTGGATCCTAATGAAGAATTTGTAGTGCGTCAATATTTAAAAGCCTTGCAGAAGTTGGCCATCTCTAAAGATGTCCTTGCAAATAAATCTTTTGTCCACATGGATGATTAAAAGTTGAGTTGGGAAACCCCAACGGTAAGGGATTCTCTTGAGGCGCAGCAGTTGCGTTAAAGGACTGAAATCTCTTTGTTGCAAAGTTTTTTGTGAGAGATGAGCAAAAAACTGCAGGACTGTAACTCTAAACCTTATTGGTTGGTTATTTTTCGGGATAGGCCTAGTAATTCTTCCTTATCGTGAAAGTTTTTAAATTGATTTATAATGTCCCTTGGGGGAGCTGTATCTGGTGGCTTCGGGCGTAAAGCTCTGTGAGCTCTATCTCATGGAATGGGTTCAGATGAATTGTCTCCCTTTAAGTGGGTAAAAAGGGCTGGTAAGTAGGTAGGAAGGTCTTTAGTTAAGACTGATTCTGGCACCCTGCGGATGTGAAGGTTCTTCCTGTGACACCAGATCATCTTCTTTATTATGCAGGGTTTACAGTGAGTGTTGTTGTGATTCATAGCGTAAATGTAATTGGTTAAATTCTTCCCTCATGGAGTCATTGCCATCTTCTAGCGCTTCCACCCTGAAGCCTAGAGTATGGGCATCTTGTTTTAAGTCTGCTATTTCCTCTCTCATGCATGCATGCACGCACAATATCTGCAATATCCTGTTTGGATGGGAGAGTACTTCTGCAGGCATTTTGAGTATTTCTGATGTTGCATGGTCTGTATTCTGAGGTGTATCAGGAGTTGCTGCAATAGCTGCAGAATTAGGAGATGTCTGTTCCATAGTGTTAAAATAAGATGTGACAGAGTGACTTTTGTTCGCCTGAGATTTTGTTACTCTATCCCGTTTAGGTTTCTGTTTAGAGGCCATTGTGACTAGAGAATAAAAGCTAAGATCCTCTGTCAGAGATAATCCAAAATTGTTATGCAGCTTTTAGTAGAGGCAAGAACCTTACTAATGTGCTTGCTGCGATCTGTGGTAAGAGTAGAGACAGTATTCACATATGTGTAACAAACTCTCTTCTTGGATTACGCTATGCCAAGCTTATATAGATTAGGGTGTTTAGGCATTAATTGCAATTATCAGGTTGTTAATCTTATTTCCGTTTTGCATTATGGATTGGAAAATATTCCTTAAATGACCTTTCTTAATCCGCTCTGTTAGTCTAACCCTAACCTTAACACCCCCTAACAAATATAATTAAAATAAATCTAAAGAAAACCTACTATTAATAACTAAATAATTCCTATTTAAAACTAAATACCTGTAAAATAAACCCTAAGCTAGCTACAATATAACTAATAGTTACATTGTATCTAGCTTAGGTTTTATTTTTATTTCACAGCTAAGTTTGTATTTATTTTAACTACAGTACAACTAAATACAATTACCTAAATTAAATACAAATACCTAAATTATAAAAACAAACAAACACTAAATTACACAAAATAAAAAACAAATTACAAGCTATTTAAACTAATTACACCTAATCTAATAGCCCTATCAAAATAAAAAGCCCCCCCCCAAAATAAAAAAAAACCCTAGCCTAAACTAAACTACCAATAGCCCTTAAAAGGGCCTTTTGCAGGACATTGCCCCCAAAGAAATCAGCTCTTTTACCTGTAAAAAATATACAAACAACCCCCCCAACAGTAAAACCCACCACCCACACAACCAACCCCCCAAATAAAAACTAACTAAAAAAACCTAAGCTCCCCATTGCCCTGAAAAGGGCATTTGGATAGGCATTGCCCTTAAAAGGGCATTTAGCTCTATTGCAGCCCAAAGCCCTAACCTAAGAATAAAACCCACCCAATAAACCCTTAAGAAAAACCTAACACTAACCCCTGAAGATCCACTTACAGTTTTGAAGAGCCAACATCCATCCTCAACAAATTCGGGAGAAGTCCTAAACGAAGCCGGGAGAAGTCTTTATCCAAGCCAGGAGAAGTGGCCCTCCAGACGGGCAGAAGTCTTCATCCAGACAGCATCTTTGATCTTCATCCATCCGGTGCGGAGCGGGTCCATCTTCAAGACGTTCAACGCAGAGCATCCTCTTCTTCCGACGACTACCCGACGAATGAAGGTTCCTTTAAGTGACATCATCCAAGATGGCATCCCTTAGATTCCGATCGGAACAGCCAATAGAATGCGAGCTTAATCCTATTGGCTGACTGGATCAGCCAATAGGATTAAAGTTCAATCCTATTGGCTGATTGCATCAGCCAATAGGATTTTTTCAATCTTAATTCCGATTGGCTGATAGAATTCTATCGATAGGGTAATTTGAACAATCTAACTCACTCCAGATATAGCCTCCTTCACTAGTGTAGTCTTCTCACAAGTGACTAAACCTAAAGTTTTTGAAAAAAAGAAATTATAGTGGGGTAGGAAGGGGCGCTGAACCGCAATCTGGAAATGTATATAACTTAAGACCTTTGCATTAATTTATATTTAGTTGGGGTAGAGAATACCAATATTAAATCTTATATGAGGTGTGATGGTAAAATAAAATAAAATAAAATATAATATAATAATCTTCTATCTTTTAGTTGGGGTAAAGAATACCAATAATAAGTTCAAGGTGTGATGATAAAATAAATGAGTATAATAATCTTCTATCTTTTCAGTGGTAATATAATGTGTGCTGCGTAGAAAGCTACTTAGTGAAAGTGTTTATCAAAGTGTTAATCTTTTAGTTAGGGTAGATAATACCAATAATATGAGGTTCAGGTATGATGATAAAATTAAATAGTATAATAATCTTCTATCTTTTCAGTGATAATATAATGTGTGCTGCGTGTAAAGCTGCTTAGTGAAAGTGTTAATGAAAGTTAAAACATGCTCATTTCTCCTTGTTTATGTAAGGTTAAAAAAAAACCAAAAAAAAACGTGAGAGTAAATAGGTGTGAAATTAGTGTTAGAGCAGTAAGTTTAAAGTGACTCTATGTCACCAGGTAGATCTTCTGTGTATATAGTATACGTGCAGTATGGATGATAATTGTTGTAGTGAAAAGTAGGGGTGCAAAAAAATATAGTTAAATATATTTGTGATTAAATTAGTACTGGGAACTAGGGATCCTCACAAGTTTTAGATTTTAGGTAGAAAATATGGATCCTAATTAAAAATGAGAAAAAAGGGATAGTATGCAGATTAGTGTTATAATGTTAATTTATTAAGTAAGTTCATACTAAGAAATAAAAATTCCTTACAGACATTAATAGCAATAAAATATTAAACAGTAATGTTCTAAAAATTAGATTCTAAAAACTTAATAACACCGGTGTTATAAATGCATTAAAAACTACAATTCTAATTTAAAACTACAATTCTGATAGAAAAGACTCCAATAGCTGCTAATATGTTAGATGATGGGCATATAATAAAGTGAAAACTAGTAGAGGCATAAGTTGATACAGTAACAATAAACCACTATAAATTGATAAGAGGAGTTAGTTTTCAAACACTAGTATGAATTAATATTGAAAACAATGATAAGCCTTTTCTGTGTTGGTAGTATGTAATGAGTGTTTTCAAAATGCTGTGTGTCTTATTAAACACAGTGTTGCAAGCTTTAATTAGAGGGATTTTCCTAGCATAGGTTGATACAGTAACAATAAACCATTGCAGATTAATAAGTATAGTTAGCTTTCATACACCAGTATGAACCAATGGTAAAAACAATGATAAGCCTTTTCTGTATTGATAGTCTGTAATGAGTGTTTTCAAAATGCTGTGTGTCTTATTAAACACAGTGTTGCAAGCTTTAATTAGAGGGCTTTTCCTAGCAGGTGTTTACCCACAGTCTTTCCTTTTTTGTAGTTCCTTTAAAAGTTTCCAATTAGAGATGTCACACAGTACCTTTATGTATAAAAAACGCTCCTCTGTGTATTCTTACTTTTCCTGTCAGTGTTTGATATATCAGCTGTCTGGTTCGGCAATAGAGTCACGTGGGTTCTTTGTGACTAATCAGAGGTTCTCCTTGTTTAAATTAAGTGCGCGCACTTCATTCCTTTTAAATATTTTTCAGTATGTGGCTCCTCTCGCTGTACATTAACTAACAGGGATTTCTTATTTCAAACCTCCTGTTAGAGACAACGGTCCTGGGTGCCAAGTTTGTCTGTAGCTGTAGGGCGGATCAACACGTATCGGCAACAGAGCCTTTTTCAAGATGCCCATCAGCTTACTGTGGTCGCCTTTTAAACTCTTGTTTCAGTGGCTGGAGCGTATTGTGGGAGGGAGTGTTAACTCCTATGTTGCCAGACATAATGTGATTCACCTCTGAAAGCTTGTATTTCTTAGTAAAAAAAACATGGACTATGCAGAATAATATAGTATCGTACTTGAATTAGTATTGTTAAGGCTTCATACTTTTATGAGGTTATTAGATTACTGTCATTGTTAAAAGGCTTCCTCGTAATGAAATTTCTCAAAAAAAAAAAAATATTGAATACATATGTATAAAACATTAGAAATGTATCCCAAAAATATTGAATATTTAGAAATACATACATTCATGTTAAGAGTTAACTGTAATACATTAGGGTTATATCCCAATTTTAAAAAATTAAAAACCTGGACTAAGTTATAACTGTTCTCGCTTCATCCTTTGTTAAAGGATAATATACAATTCTTACTTAATCATTTGTACCGAGTGATAAAGTATCATACTAGATTTAATATTAATAGGACTTCATTCCTTTTGTTGGATGAAAGTCCAACTAGTCCTTTGTTAAAAAATAACATACTATTCTCACTTTATCATTTGCTAAAAGACAGTATAAACTGTAGATGATTAATACTGTATGAGGGGTTGGTTACTTTTACTTTAATAGAGATCTTATTTTATTATATGATGGGTTAGTTTCCTTTACTTAGTAAAGATCTTGCTTAGAGTTGTGTTTAGATTCCTAGACTTAATTGTCACTTAGTGAAAAAATGAAAAAGATTGAATACATATTTATAAGCAATAAAATGTATACTAAAATATTCAAATATGGAAATTACATACATTCATGTTAGGAGTTAACTATAATACATTAGGATTATATCCCCATTTTTAAAATATAAACCTGGACTAAGTCTTACTGTTCTCACTTCATCCTTTGTTAAAGGATATTATACCATTCTTACTTAATCATTTGTACCGGGTGATAAAGTGTCCTGATAGAGTTAATATTAGTAGGACTTCATTCTTTTTGTTGTGTAAAACTCCAATGTGGAGAAGTAATTTTTGTGTTTGTTTCAGAATAAGTGCTATTTTTAAAAAAGATTGGAAAGAATAAATAAATATGTTTTTTTAAAATATATATATATAAAAAAAAAATACTGTTAGGGGTAAGCTATAGTAACATTAAGATTACATCCCACTATTAATAGTATAAACTTGGGCTAAGTTATAATTGTTCTCACTTAATCCTTTGTTAAAAAATAACATACTGTTCTCTCTTTATCATTTGTTAAAAGACAGTGTAGGCTGTGGATGATTAGTACTATATGATGGGTTAGTTACTTATACTTATACTTAAAAAAGATCTTGTTCTATTATATGATAAGTTAGTTTCCTTTATTTAATAAAGATCTTGTTTAAAGTTGTGTGTAAATTCCTAGACTCAGTTGTCACTTAGTGGGTACATATATAGCATCTTCATGGGTGAACACATTTATTTGTTTACTTCAGTCGATTAATATACTGATCTTTTATAGTGGCAAATATTATGTATAAGTCTATAAAAGATGGTTGAGGTCAAATTCACTGTTTAGTCCCATGGGATGTAGGGTGCCAAAGTTATATATAAATTCTGCCTCCTTCCTTAACATTTTCTTCTCTAAGTTGCCCCTTCTACTATCTCTTTTAACTTTGAAGATGCCCCAGTATTTAAATGCTCCTAGATTGCTGTTATGTTTTTCCTTAAAGTGTCTGTATAGAGCTGTATCCTCCCTTTCGTGTTCTATCGCTAAAATGTGTTCCCTTATTCTATCTCTAAGTTTACGGCTTGTTTGTCCGCAATATTTTAAACCACATTCGCATTGTATCATGTATATCACGTTCTCATCACTGCATCTGATTATATCCTGAATCTTTGTTATTTTCCCATCTTTATCAGATTTGATCATTTCTATTTTATTACTATATTTACAGGCCTTGCAATTGTGACACGGGTAAAAGCCTTTTAATTCTTTACCTAATAGATCTCTATTTTGATTAGTTCCACTTTTTGTGCGGTATTCGCTAGGGCAGACAATATTTTTAATTTTTTTTGCCTTTTTATAGATAAACCTAGGATGATTTGGTATTTGTTTACCTATAATGGGGTCTTTTTGTAACAGGTGCCAGTGTTTGTTAATGATTTTTTTAAACATCTTATGTTGTACCGTATAATTCGTGATAATAGGTACCTCAAGTTTCTCAGTGTGCCTTATGTCAACATTCATTTTGTTATCTTGAATCTTTTTGGTTAATAATTTTTCTCTTTCTGTCTGTCTAACTTCTTCTATTACTGAGCTTATTTTTATATTATCATAACCTTTCTCTTCAAAGCGGTCAGCTAGGATTTTTGACTGTTCTTCAAAGCTCTCTATTCTAGAACAGTTTTTTCTCATTCTTAATATCTGGCCTTTTGGGATGTTTCTAATCCAATTTTTATGATGACAGCTTGTGTTGTCTATAAAATTGTTAGCGTCAACACTTTTAAAATGGGTTTTTGTCTCAATGCATTTATCTATTATTTCCAATTTGATGTCCAGGAAGCTAATACTTTATTTATTAAACTCGTGTGTGAACGAGAGTCCGTATTTATTGCTATTTAAATCCTCAAAAAATAACTCTAATAGTTCTATGTCACCTCTCCATATCATAAACAGATTGTCTATGTATCTTTTATAGAGCACAAGGTTCGCACCCCATGGGGAAGTATGTATTAATTCTTCTTCCAAAATCCCCATGAAAAGATTGGCATAGCTGGGTGTGAACCTTGTGCCCATAGCCGTTGCTTTTAATTGCAAATAATATGTTTCTTCAAACCGAAAATAATTTTTATTAAGTATAAAATGTATGCATTTCAAAATAAAATTACCTTGTGTTTCAGTCATATTAATATCTTTCTTTTAAAATGTATCCACAGCTTGTAGTCCTAATTTATGATCGATGTTTGTATAGAGTGCATTAACGTTGCATGTAACAAGTGTCATATCATCTTGCCATTTTATGTGTTTGATACTGTTGAGGCAGGGACGTGCACTCATAAGAGGCAGGGGAGGCAGTGCCTACCCTGCCATATGTGGCCAAAGCTTAATTCAATTTTAATTAAAAAAAAAAAAGTTCCAAAAAAAAATATTTTCCCCCATGTAATGCTATGGAGAGGCAGGTACAGGAACGCTTCTCTCCATTGCAGTACATGGGTCAAAGGAAAAGCTGTGCTGCACCGCCACCTGTGTTCTGTCAATATATTAGCAGCAAAAATTGGGACCAATAGGAGGCACCCCAATTGATGCCTCCTAGCAAGTGAAGGATATATAGATTAATCAGAAGGAGAATGCAGTGAGCAGTGTCATGTGACACAAATGGAAGCTGAGGTAACTTAAGAACAGATGACACCAAGCAGAAGAGTAAAGTAGTATTCTACATCTCTTGTGATTCACAAATTGTGTTCAGATACAGCTCATTAACAGGGGGAACCGTAAGTGAGCAGGGTCATGTGACACAACTGGAAGCTGAGGTAACCCAAAAACAGATGACACCAAGCAGACGAGTAAAGTAGTATTCTACATCTTTTGTGATTCACAAATTGTGTTCAGATACAGCTCATTAACAGGGGGGGGGCAGTAAGTGAGCATAACCCAATACTGACAGGAAGTCAAAGGGTCAATTCAAATTTAAATAGATAATTTAAAACCCAGAGTTTGAAGTTAAGTGTGCAGTGTCCACATTATTTAAATTAAAGTTTTTGACACTGAATATTGCTAAGCCTCCCTTTTTCATGGTTATTTGATTTAATTAGGTACAAACTCCATATATGTTATGTCTGTTCAGTCAGAGGACGCAGTATCTATTTTTGTTTTTCTTTGTGTCTCCATTTATTTAAAGACTGCTGTTAACTTGTAATTCACAAATCAATTGAAAGCTGTTGCATTGTGTTTTTAATATGTGCTGCTTTTATACAAGTTTATATTAATAAAAAGGAGATGAGTCATTTAAAAAATATATGTAATTATTGCAGTTAAATGTTTTTAGAAATAATGCCACTGTAAAGTAACTGGTTAAACACATAGTCAAAGGGAGACATTTAAAATTAAACTTTCATGATTGAGGTAGAGCATGCCATTTTAATAGACTTTTCTAGTTATTTATATTTTGAGAATTAGCATCAACTGTTACTGGCCCCATGTCAGCAGATCAAATTAGTTTTTGAAAGGAACATGAATGTCATAATTGCATTTCCATCATTCAGATAGAAATTGCACACAAAAAATAAATAAACTTTCTATTTTACTTTTATTATTATGTACTTCATTCTTTTGGTATCCTTTGGTGTCCTTTGTTGAAGAGCATAACTAAGTGGGATGTGCATGTGCGTTTCTTGAACACCATATTGCAGCAGCTGTGTTGGCAATATTGATAACTTGTCCTTTGTGTAAAACTTGTATAGTAAATTATTTCTATTTTTACAAAACAGTAGTGAGTAGAGAAGAGATTGTGTATCATTCTAATTGCTTAGTAACTGGCACTGTGCCACAGAATTGTGTGAGTGTGTATGTGAGCAGAGTGTGTGTGGGTGTCAGTGAGCAGAGTATGTGTGCTTTATTCTCCAGGTAATCAATACATTTCCGATGAGCTGGTGCTTTAGTGCAGTGTTTCTCAACAATGGTCCTCAAGTACCCCCAACAGGCCAGGTTTTCATTATAGCTGAATCAGTGCACATGTGAAGTAATCAGCTGATCAGTAACTCAGTGGTTACTAACTTGCTCTCACCCATCACCTGATTATGTCACCTGTGCACTGGTTCAGCTATAATTTAAACCTGCCCTGTTGGGGGTACTTGCGGCCCTCTATATATGTGTTTCTCTGGCATATCATATCTAGTGCCTCACCAGCCTCTGACCTCACTGCACGTCACTGTGTTGAGGAAATTTGTAGAGTCAGATAAATAGGATTGTAGATTTTTTACATAATCTTGCAGAAAATAATCAACATACTGGGATAGGTTCGCAGTGATGGAATCTATCCCAGAGATTATTGGGCGTCCAGGGGGGTTTTGGGGGTCTTTGTGAATTTTAGGTAAAAAATAAAATGTTGGGGTTCTAAAGTGTCTAGTCAACAAATAAGTGTATTCTGAATTATCTATCAATTTTGATTTTAATGCTTCATCGAGTATCTCTTTAAGTTGTACATAGTAAGTGTCCCCTGGATCGTTTCTTAGTTTCTTGTAAGTTGTCTTATCATCTAATATTTTATGAGCTTCTTTTAGGTAGTTACTGTTACTCATGATGACCGTCCCCCCTCCCTTATCCGCTTGTTTGATTATTATGTCTTTTCTTGATTGTAAGTTTTTTAGAGCTTCTTTTTCTTTCTTAGTGAGATTCCAATTTATACATTTGTTTTGTTCAGTGTTAAGTTTATCTAAATCTGTTTTTACTAACTTTTCAAAGGATTCGATAAAGTTACCCTTTTCTTGTATAGGGAAGAATGTTGACTTTGTCTTTAATCCTGTATGAATATATTGATTGGTTTGGTTTGGTTCTTCACTGTTTTATAATTGGATTTTTTGCAAAATATTTTTTTAAAGTTATTTTTCTGACGAATTGATTGATATTTATCAAGTGTTCGAATTTGTTCAATTTTGTGGTGGGGGAAAATGAAAGTCCCTTACTAAGAACTTTCTCCTCGTCATAAGAAAGTGGAGTACCACTTAGATTAAATATCCCTGTCTTCTTAGTTGTTTTAGGCTCAGTTATTCGTCTATTTCGTTTGGTCCCTCTCCCTCTGTTCCCTTTCTTCTTCTTTTCCCCTTCGGTGGTTCGTTTGATCTTTCGTAGCCTCTTTCTAAAAAATCCTTGGAAGGCCTGGTGTGTTATAAGAGTTTTCTCTATTCTCAAATTCTTCCCTCAAATCAGTTAAACATTCGTATCTATTACTTGTTGTTAATCCTCTTTCTTGTTTATCATTATCATCTCTTTTATTCTCTCTCTGTTCTTTATCTCTTCTGGGGAGGCCACTGTCTCTATATTCTATTCTATTTTTCTGATGTTCATCTTCTCTTCTTCTATCATACCAACCTCTATTCTCATATCTAGACCTGTCGTTAAATTCCCTATTATGTCGATTTTCATTGTCATATTGATCTCTCCCATCAAAGCCTTTTCGGTAGTTGTAATCATTTCTATTGTTTCTTTCTCGTTTGTCCATTCTATAGTCATAATCATTCCTGTTATATCTTTCCCTTCTCTCATTCCCATAGTTCCTATCTGAGTAATTTTGATGTTGTCTATAGTAATTGTTCCTTCCATAATTGTAGTTTTGGTGTGGTCTAAAGTAGTTATTCCTATTGTAATTATCATTTCTATTATAAGTGTTGTCCCCATAGTATTTGTCATTCATGTATCCGGTTCTGGGATAAGGTCTATATTGTCTATAATCATCGTTATTGTATCTAAATTGTTTATTTTCAGTTATGTTATGTCTAGAGTCTGTTTGCCCTTCGTTGTTGATATATTTGAGTTTATTTTTTTATTTTTTTAAAGTTTTCTTTATTAATAGAAATCCAAACAATTACAGCTGTAAAACAATAGTACAGTTCAGGTCTCAGTTAATACACAGGCAATATATCATCAGTGTCATTCTATTAATTAAAAACTGGGTATATGTACAGAGTTTGTATTCTTGAACAGATTAGTGTCTAAGGCATTTTAAGTTCTTTACTTTTTCCAGCATACAAATATTCCTCCCATATAAACACAATAGAATAGTATTCTTCCAATTTGTTCACTAAACCATAATGGTATTTCTCTAGGGATAATGTTAAGGTTATAGAGTTTATCCATTCCTCTCTAGATGGAACATCAACACTTTTCCATCGTCTTGGAATTAACTGTTTAGCACAGTTCAGCATTATATTCAGTATTACCGCTCTAAACCTACATCTAATCTTGGTTGGCTTGTGGAATAAACACGTCTGTGGGTCTAAGGATATGTCATGGTGCGTGACTTTGCGAATCTCAGAGGTCACCAGTCTCCAGAATTCCTGTATTTTTGGACAGTGCCACCACACATGGAGCAGTGTACCTGTCTGGTCACAATTTCTCCAGCATAGAGCTTGGGTGTTAGGGTAGATCAGGGATAACCTATGCGGTGTCAAATACCATCTACTTAATAACTTCATGTTTGTCTCCCTAAATTTCATAGATGTGGTGGAAGAGTTCATGTGTTTAATTATGGTAAGCCAATCCTTCTCTGTAAGTGGGGAGTTTAAATCTTTCTCCCACTTCTCTGTATATAAGGGTAACTTGCGTGAGTGATAATTTAGTAATTGTTGGTAGGCCATGGAGAGGTGGCCCTTAGTTGCCATTTGTAAGAAACATATATTTTCAAATGGTGTGCGTGCTCTAAGGATTTGCTGCTTATCAGGGTGTGTGCTAATGTAATGCTTGAGTTGGAGAAACTTATACCATTGTTGAAAGTGATCAATATTTAATTCTATTAGCTCTTCTTTTGTACATAGGGTGTGTCCCCTTAAAACCTTACTAAATGGAATTAGAGAGTGAATCGTACTATCAGTTTTACTAATACTTTTGTACTTTATTTGGAAAATAGGATTAGTGATGATTGGGGATAAAGGGGAGGGAATGGATGATAAAGAAGGGAAATGTTTGAGAGCGTAGTGCCAAGATTTAAAAGTTTCTCTTGTGAGTGAGGATATTGACGTAGTATACTTTTGTTCAGTTGGGGATACCCAGCAGGCGCTACCTAGATTAGGAAAAGAGGCTAGTGAGTGTTCTAGTGTAATCCATTCCTTATTTATGCCGTTTTTACACCAGTCTATGATTCGTACAAGCTGTGTTGCTAATCTATAGAATGCTATGTTTGGGGCCCCTAATCCACCTCTATCTTTAGACATATACAACGTGTGCATAGGAACCCTTATCATATGTTCAGACCAGATATAGGAGTTGCGAACCTTTTGTAGAGAGCGTATATATGAGTCAGGAAGTTGTATAGGGAGGGCTTGGAATGTGTATAGTATTTTGGGGAGTACCATCATATATTTGAGTTTTTTATCTCTTTCTGTTCTTTCCTGTTCTTCTCTTTCTGGTACTACATTTTCTACTCTTTTTTACTGAATATTACACTATTCTTCTCAGCATTGGTAATATTTCCCCCTAGATCCTTTACCTCATAATCTTCCTGATCTCGATCATATTTCTTCCATTTGGTATACAGGATATCTTTATTCAAATCCTCCAATCTTGAACTAATCTCTCTCTGTCTTTCTTTGTCTATTGTATCTTTCTTTTTTATCTCTAGAATGTTTTTTTGTTTATTAATTTCTTCATTTAGTTCTTCTATTGTCTCTTTTCTAGCTTTAATGATTACTTTAATTAAGTTTACAGATGCATTTGCTAGAATTTCATACCATTCGTCTTTCAAATGTCTTTTTAGTTCGAAGGTACAGTCCTTTTTGAGCCTGAGGCCTCTTGGCACCATTCCTTCATTTAGATATCTTTCCATAAATTTTAATTTGGTTCTAATTTTTAATTCTTTAGATAACATGTTCTCTAGATTTTCTATTGAAATATGTTGGTCTTCTTCTTTCTGTCTTAGACTTTGTTGGTTAGAGTCTTCTATAATTAATCTTAAATTTTCTCCCGTTTTAAAAAGCTCCATATGTATATAGTATACGTGCATGTATATAGTATACGTGCAGTATGGATGATAATTGTTGTAGTGAAAAGTAGGGGTGCAAAAAATATAGTTAAATATATTTGTGATTAAATTAGTACTGGGAACTAGGGATCCTCACAAGTTTTAGATTTTAGGTAGAAAATATGGATCCTAACTAAAAATGAGAAAAAAGGGATAGTATGCAGATTAGTGTTATAATGTTAATTTATTAAGTAAGTTCATACTAAGAAATAAAAATTCCTTACAGACATTAATAGCAATAAAATATTAAACAGTAATGTTCTAAAAATTAGATTCTAAAAACTTAATAACACCGGTGTTATAAATGCATTAAAAACTACAATTCTAATTTAAAACTACAATTCTGATAGAAAAGACTCCAATAGCTGCTAATATGTTAGATGATGGGCATATAATAAAGTGAAAACTAGTAGAGGCATAAGTTGATACAGTAACAATAAACCACTATAAATTGATAAGAGGAGTTAGTTTTCAAACACTAGTATGAATTAATATTGAAAACAATGATAAGCCTTTTCTGTGTTGGTAGTATGTAACAGGTGTTTCAAAGGGGTGTGTGTCTTATTAGACACAGTGTTGCAAGCTTTAATTAGAGGGATTTTCCTAGCATAGTTTGATACAGTAACAATAAACCATTGCAGATTGATAAGTATGTCAGTGTTTGATATATCAGCTGTCCGGTTCGGCAATAGAGTCACGTGGGTTCTTTGTGACTAATCAGAGGTTCTCCTTGTTTAAATTAAGTGCGCGCACTTCATTCCTTTTAAATATTTTTCAGTATGTGGCTCCTCTCGCTGTACATTAACTAACAGGGATTTCTTATTTCAAACCTCCTGTTAGAGACAACGGTCCTGGGTGCCAAGTTTGTCTGTAGCTGTAGGGCGGATCAACGCGTATCGGCAACAGAGCCTTTTTCAAGATGCCCATCAGTTTACTGTGGTTACCTTTTAAACTCTTGTTTCAGTGGGTGGAGCGTATTGTGGGAGGGAGTGTTAACTCCTATGTTGCCAGACATAATGTGATTCACCTCTGAAAGCTTGTATTTCTTAGTAAAAAAAACATGGACTATGCAGAATAATATAGTATCGTACTGGAATTAGTATTGTTAAGGCTTCATTCTTTTGTGAGGTTATTAGATTACTGTCATTGTTAAAAGGTTCATTTCTGGTGTTGGCTTCCTCGTAATGAAATTTCTCAAAAAAATAAAATAATTGAATACATATGTATAAAACATTAGAAATGTATCCCAAAAAAATTGAATATTTAGAAATACATACATTCATGTTAAGAGTTAACTGTAATACATTAGGGTTATATCCTCTTCTTCCGACGACTACCCGACGAATGAAGGTTCCTTTAAGTGACATCATCCAAGACGGCATCCCTTAGATTCCGATCGGAACAGCCAATAGAATGCGAGCTCAATCCTATTGGCTGACTGGATCAGCCAATAGGATTGAAGTTCAATCCTATTGGCTGATTGCATCAGCCAATAGGATTTTTTCAATCTTAATTCCGATTGGCTGATAGAATTCTATCAGCCAATCGGAATCTAAGGGACGCAATCTTGGATGACGTCACTTAAAGGAACCTTCATTTGTCGTGTAGTCATCGGAAGAAGAGGATGTCTTGAAGATGGACCCGCTCCGCACCGGATGGATGAAGATAGAAGATGCCATCTGGATGAAGACTTCTGCTCATCTGGAGGACCACTTCTTGGATGAAGACTTCTCCCAGCTTCATTGAGGACTTCTTGCCGATTCGCTGAGGACTTCTCCCGGGTTCGTTGAGGATGGATGTTGGGTCTTCAAAAACTGTAAGTGGATCTTCGGGGATTAGTGTTAGTTTTTTTTTAAGGGTTTATTGGGTGGTTTTTATTTTTAGGTTAGGGCTTTGGGCTGCAATAGAGCTAAATGCCCTTTTAAGGGCAATGCCCATCCAAATGCCCTTTTCAGGGCAATGGGTAGCTTAAGTTTTTTTCGATTTAGGTTTTTTAATTTGGGGGGATGGTTGGGTGGTGGGTTTTACTGTTGGTGGGGTTTTTGTATTTTTTTTTTACAGGTAAAAGAGCAATTATTTTATTTGGGGCAATGCCCCACAAAAGGCCCTTTTAAGGGCCATTGGTAGTTTATTGTAGGCTAGTTTTTTTTATTTTGAGTGGGCTTTTTTATTTCGATAGGGCTATTAGATTAGGTGTAATTCTTTTCTATGCTTTCGTTTGTTATTTTCCGTAATTTACGGGGGTTTTTTTTGTAATTTAGTACTTCGGAGTAGTGATTTTTTAATGTGTAGTTTAGTTTATTTAATTGGTAGTTAGTTTAATTTTAGTTTAATAATTATATTAGTTTAATTGTTAGCTTAAACTTACACCTAAATTACGAGTTTTGCATTAGCCTTAAAAAGCAGCGTTGAGGGGTCCCAATGCTGCTCTTTTAACGCCCGCTGGTATTACGAGTCTGGCAGGTACAGGTGTACCGCTCACTTTTTTCCGTGACTCGAGCATACCACAAATCCTCTTACGTCAATTGCGAATCCTATCTTTTCAATGGGATTTTCCTAACGCCAGTATTACGAGTCTTGGAAAAAGTGAGCGGTACACCCTCTCCTGTCAAGACTCCTACCGCATTTAAAATTCAGTAGTTAAGAGTTTTATGGGCTAACGCCGTAACATAAAATCTTAAATAATATGCTAAAAAGTACACTAACACCCATAAACTACCTATTAACCCCTAAACCGAGGCCCCCCCACATTGCAAACACTTAAATACAATTTTAAACCCCTAATCTGCCGACCGGACATCGCCGCCACTGTAATAAATATATTAACCCCTAAACTGCTGCACTCCCACCTTGCAAACACTAGTTACATTTTATTAACCCCTAATCTGCCATCCCTAACATCGCCGACACCTACTTACATTTATTAACCCCTAATCTACCGCACCCAACGTCGTCGGTACTATATTAAAGTTATTAACCCCTAAACCTAAGTCTAACCCTAACCCTAACACCCCCCTAACTTAAATATAATTTAAATAAATCTAAATAAAATTACTACAATGAAATAAATTATTCCAATTTAAAACTAAATACTTACCTATAAAATAAACCCTAAGCTAGCTACAATACAACTAATAGTTACATTGTAGCCATCTTAGGGTTTATTTTTATTTTACAGGCAACTTTGTATTTATTTTAACTAGGTACAATAGTTATTAAATAGTTATTAATTATTTAATAACTACCTAACAAAGACAAAACCTAACCTAAGTTACAATTACACCTAACACTACACTATAATTAAATTAATTACCTAAATTAAATTAATTACAATTAAAAAAAATAAACTAAAGTACAAAAAACTAAACATTAAATTACAAAATATAATAAAATAATTACAAGAATTTTAAACTAATTACACCTAATCTAATCCCCCTAATAAAATAAAAAAGCCCCCCAAAATAAAAAAATGCCCTACCCTATACTAAATTACAAATAGCCCTTAAAAGGGCCTTTTGCAGGGCATTGCCCCAAAGTAATCAGCTCTTTTACCTTTAAAAAAAAATACAATACGCCCCCAACATTACAACCCACCACCCACACACCCAACCCTACTCTAAACCCCACCCAATCCCCCCTTAATAAAACCTAACACTAACCCCTTGAAGATCACCCTACCTTGAGACGTCTTCTCCCAGCCAGGCCGAAGTCCTCCAAGAAGCTGGGCAGAAGTGGTCCTCCAGACGGCCAGAAGTCTTCATCCGTTCCGGGCAGAAGAGATCCTCCAGACGGCCAGAAGTCTTCATCCAGACGGCATCTTCTATCTTCATACATCCGGAGCGGAGTGGGTCCATCTTCAATCCAGCCGACGCGGAGCATCCTCTTCCAACGAAGTCCAACTGAAGAATGAAGGTTCCTTTAAATGAAGTCATCCAAGATGGCGTCCCTTCAATTCCAATTGGCTGATAGAATTTTATCAGCCAATCGGAATTAAGGTAGGAAAAATCCTATTGGCTGATGCAATCAGCCAATATAATTGAGCTCAAATTCTATTGGCTGATTGGAACAGCCAATAGAATGCGAGCTCAATCCTATTGGCTGATTGGATCAACCAATAGGATTGAACTTCAATTCTATTGGCTGATTACTTTGGGGCAATGCCCCACAAAAGGCCCTTTTAAGGGCTATTTGTAATTAAGTATAGGGTAGGGCATTTTTTATTTTGGGGGGCTTTTTTATTTTATTAGGGGGATTAGATTAGGAGTAATTAGTTAAAAATTCTTGTAATTATTTTATTATTTTTTGTAATTTAGTGTTTGGGTTTTTTTGTACTTTATTTTATTTAATTGTAATTAGTTTAATTTAATTTAGTTAATTAATTTATTAATTAATTTATTTATAGTGTAGTGTTAGGTGTAATTGTAACTTAGGTTAGGTTTTATTTTACAGGTACTTTTGTATTTATTTTAGCTAGGTAGTTATTAAATAGTTAATAACTATTTAATAACTATTGTACCTAGTTAAAATAAATACAAAGTTGCCTGTAAAATAAAAATAAACCCTAAGCTAGCTACAATGTCATTATTAGTTATATTGTAGCTAGCTTAGGGTTTATTTTATAGGTAAGTATTTAGTTTTAAATAGGATTCATTTATTTAATTGTAGTAATTTTATTTATATTATTTTAAATTATATTTAAATTAGGGGGGGTTAGGGTTAGACTTAGGTTTAGGGGTTAATAACTTTATTATAGTGTCAGCAACGTTGGGGGTGGCAGATTAGGGGTTAATAATTGTAGATAGGTTGCGACGACATTGGGGCAGCAGATTAGGGGTTAATAACTATAATGTAGATGGCGATGTTAGGGGCGACAGATTAGGGGTTCATAGGTATAATGTAGGTGGCGGCGGTGTCCAGAGTGGCAGATTAGGGGTTAATAAGATTATGCAGATGTCGACGATGTCGGGGGAGGCAGATTAGGGGTTAATAAGTGTTAGATTAGGGGTGTTTAGACTCAGGGTTCATGTTAGGGTGTTAGGTGTAGACATAAAATGTATTTCCCCATAGGAATCAATGGGGCTGCGTTAGGAGCTGAACGATGCTTTTTTGCAGGTGTTAGTTTTTTTTTTAGCCATCTCAGCCCCATTGTTTCCTATGGGGAAATCGTGCATGAGCACGTTTAGCCAGATCACCGCTACCGTAAGCAGCGCTGGTATTGAGGTGAGATGTGGAGCTAAATTTTGCTCAACGCTCACTTTTCTGGAGAAAACTCGTAATACCAGCGCTGTCTTAAGGGAGCGGTGAGAAAAAAAGGAGCATTAGCACCACACAAACTCGTAATCTAGCCATTAGTTTTTTTAATTTGACAGGTAAATTTTAATTTAATTTAAGTTAGGGAAATTGTAATTTTAATATAATGTTAGGGGGCGTTAGGTTTAGGGGTTACTAGTTTAATTTAGTTTATTGCAATGTGGGGGCTTCCGGTTTAGGGGTTAATAGTTTAATTTAGTATATTTTGTTGTGGGGGGCTTTCGGTTTAGGGCCTAATAGGTTTATTATTGTGGCAGCGGTGTAGGTCTTAATAACTTTAGTACAGTGGGGGCGATGTGGGCGGATGGCAGATTAGGGGTTAATAATATTTAAATAGTGTTTGCGATGCGGGAGGGCGGCAGTTTAGAGGTTAATAACTTTAGTATAGTGGTGACGATGTCGGGGAGCGGAGAAATAGGGGTTAATAAATTTATTATAGTGTTTGCGAAGTGGGAGGGCCTTGGTTTAGGGTTTAATAGGTAGTTTATGGGTGTTAGTGAACTTTTTAACAATTTAGTTATGAGTCTTATGTTACAGCTTTGTAGCGTAAAACTCATAACTACTGACTTTAGATGGCGTTACAGATCTTGTTGTTTTAGAGTGTAACGCTCGCTTTTTAGCCTCGTAATGCGCTATGGAAGTCTCATTAAAAAAACGTCATTTTTAAGAGTGTGGTACTGACTTTGCGTTACAGGCTAAAAGGCTTGCGGTACACCTATACCAACAAGACTTGTAATGGCTGCGGTGCTGTTTTAACCCTGAAAATACCATATTTTAAGCATTAACAGATGAACGCACAAACTTGTAATCTAGCTGTAATTTAATTATTAAGCCCCCTGACCTAACACCCCCTAAATTAATCCCAATTACCTAAATTAAAAAATAGTATGTTACAATTAAAATAAAAATGCTAACATTACTTAAAAATAAAAAATAAAAAATTTAAATTCATCTAAGATTATAAAAAATAAAAAAAGTCTAATTTTACATAAAATATTAAACCAAATTATCAAAAATAAAAAAATAAACCTAATCCCTATGAAAATAAAAAAGCCCCCCCAAAATAAAAACACCCCCTAATCTAATACTAAACTACCAATAGCCCTTATAAGGGCCTTTTAAGTTAAACAGCTCTTTTCGTTAAAAAAAATACTAAGTCCCCCCTCTAACAGTAAAACCCCCCACCCACCAAACCCCCCAAAATAAAAAACCTAACACTAAAAATCCTAAACTACCCATTGCCCCTAAAGGGGCATTTGTATGGGCATTGCCCTTAAAAGGACATTCAGCTCTTTTACTGCCCTTAAAAGGGCATTCAGCTCTTTTAAGAGTGCCCAGAAATCCCTAATCTAAAAAAAACCCAAACCCCCCCAAAATGAAAAAAAAAACCTAAGTCTAACCCCCCAAATAGGTACTCAAGGTTCCTGAAGTCCAGTGGAGAAGGTCCTGTTCCAGGTGGTAAAGTCTTCTTCCAAGTAGCCAACATCTTCCAAGCAGGGACCTCTTCGTTCTTCATCCAGGACCAAGTCGGCGCGGAGCAGACATGAGCGTGGAGCAGGACCGGCGACCGTGGAGCCATGGAGCGCGGAGGATCCTCTTCGTATGATCGCTGCCGTACACTGAATAGTGAATTCAAGGTACACGTTTAAATATGGTGTCCCTTGCACTCCTATTGGCTGATTTGATTCTTTAAATTCACATCAGCCAATAGGATGAGAGCTACTGAAATCCTATTGGCTGTTTAAATCAGCCAATAGGATTTCAGTAGCTCTCATCCTATTGGCTGATTTGAATTTGAAGAATCAAATCAGCCAATAGGAATGCAAGGGATGCCATTTTGAAATGCGTACCTTGAATTAACTATTTAGTGTATGGCGGTGATCGTACGAAAAGAGGATCCTCCACGCTCCATTCTCTGCTCCAGCTTGGTCCTGGATGAAGAAGGAAGAGGTCCCTGCTTGGAAGAAGATGTCGGCCGCTTGGAAGAAGACCTCACCACCTGGAACAGGACCTTCTCCGACGGACTTCAGGAACGATGAGTACCTATTTTAGGGGTTAGACTTAGACTTTTATTTTTTATTTTTTTATTTTTTTTTAGATTAGGGATTTCTGGGCACTCTTATAAGAGCTGAATGCCCTTTTAAGGGCAGTAAAAGAGCTGAATGCCATTTTAAGGGCAGTACCCATACAAATGCCCCTTTAGGGGCAATGGGTAGTTTAGGATTTTTGAGTGTTAGGTTTTTTATTTTGGGGGGTTTGGTGGGTGGGGGTTTTTACTGTTGACTTAGTATTTCTTTAAGGAAAAGAGCTGTTTAATTTAGGGCAATGCCCTACAAAAGTCCCTTTTAAGGGCTATTGGTAGTTTAGTATTAGATTAGGGGGTGTTCTTATTTTGTGGGGTTTAATTTTTTTAATTTTAATAATTTGGTTTATTATTTTATGTAATGTTAGACTTTTTTATTTTATGTAATCTTAGATTAATTTAAAATTTTTTTTTTTTTTTAAGTAATGTTATCTTTTTTATTTTAATTGTAATTTAGTATTTTTTAATTTAGGTTATTGGTGTTAATTTAGGAGATGTTAGGTTAGGGGGATTAGTAATTTAATTAGTTATTTGCGTTGTGGGGGTTTGGCGGATTAGGGGTTAATAGTTTTATTAGGTTTGTTGCAATGTTGGTTTAATGGCGGATTAGGGGTTAATATACTTTATTAGGTTTTTTTGCAATATCCGTTAATGGAGGATTAGGGGTTAATATACTTTATTAGGTTTATTGCGATGTGTGTTAATGGCGGATTAGGGGTTAATATACTTTATTAGATTTGTTGTGATGTGGGTTAATGGCAGATTAGGGGTTAATATACTTTATTAGGTTTATTGCGATGTGGGTTAATGGTGGATTAAGGGTTAATATACTTTATTAGGTTTATTGTGATGTGGGTTAATGGCAGATTAGGGGTTAATATACTTTATTAGGTTTATTGCAATGTGTGTTAATGGCGGATTCAGGGTTTATATACTTTATTGCGATGTAGGTTAATGGTGGATTAGGGATTAATATACTTTAATGCGATGTGGGTAAATGGTGGATTAGGGGTTAATATACTTTATTAGGTTTATTGCGATGTGGGTTAATGGCAGATTAGGGGTTAATATACTTTATTAGGTTTATTGTGATGTGGGTTAATGGCGGATTACGGGTTAATAGTTTTATTAGGTAGATCGCAATGTGGGTGAATTGCAGATTAGGGGTTAATAGTTTAATAAGGCATATTGCATTGTGGTTTCGGGGTTAATACTTTTATTATTAGTTGCGATGTGGGTTTGATGGCGGATATAGGGGTTTTACGTGTCAGGTTTATTTTTGGGAGGCGGGTTAGACTTTTACGGGAGATTTGACATTTTTTTTAATTTTCTTAGATGCGGGCAGTTTCTAAAGTGCAGTAAGTCAACTCCAGAAATTTGTATTTACGCACATTTCTGGACTTCGCTAGTTTAATCGACTTACGGCACTTTATGAACTGCCGGCGGGGTTTATGTGATACCCCGATGTAAGAGATGAAATTATGGGAGGCTGGGTTTCAGCAGTTGCGCTGAAGCCTGCACCGTATATGTAATCTCGCCCATGGTATTTCTTATGACCCATTGCTTGTGGCTCAGCAGATGCTGTAATATCACACACCATGCACTAGATTCCTGCTCCATGTCCTTTATCATGTAACGCTCCCACAAGTTGCAAACTAGAACTAGAACTAGGACAGTTTTGTGTCATGTCTGAAGGCATGGTATCCTGTTGCCAGGCAGTGAGATAAATTCACACACACACAGCATATTCCCACTCTGTGTCACTACTACTAGACCTAGCTAGTGAATAAATTCTGTCCATTTATATTCTATACACGCTCTGATATGATATTGCTGTTACTCCTCCTCCAATATATATTCCTTAGGGAACAGCACAATGTTATGTTTAATGAGAAAGGTGCCCCTTATGGTATTAAAAACATCTCACTTATATGGATGTCTCTATGACATAAAGCTACTTAAATTTCTATACTACTTCCAAAATATTCCAGAATTGAGTTTAATCTAGACAAATATATATATCTACATTTTCTCTCTGACTGTAGGGTGATGTCACAAGTGATTCTATTGATGATGTAATAGGTGATGGCCCTGATGATGTCATCCTCAATGTCATGTGTGATTTCATTGATGATGTCAAGCAATGTTCCCATATAGTTACACAAAACAATTACTTGAGGACACCAATATACAAGGACACCTTGTGTTAGAGCTCTTTGTTTGTGTGTGATCTATTACATATGAGGAAATTCTGATCATTGGAAGTTCAGTATAATGTACAGTAAATTTATTGGATCAAGAGTCCAGAGCAGAAAGCTGTATTTTTAACTGGAAAATGAAAATGAGTTATAATACACAAGTGAGAAGAGTAACTAGCACTTTAAAAACAAGCAAAGTAAGCAAATTAGCAATGAAAAGGATAACATAACTTGCATGTTACCTTTCTCTGACTTGTCCTTCATATGTAACCTCAGGTGTATCTGACTGCAGGACAAAGACCTAGAAGGAGAAGCAATGACAGATTATACAAATTTTAAAGGGATATGGATGAAAATGGTTGCTTATGCTTCTTTCATTGGAAAATATATAAAATTGTCATTACCAGTCATCAGCTTCTGAGTCTCGAAATCCTTTAGCAAATGGATTGCTAGCAATTTTTAGCTGAGTAATCTGTAAAGAATTGTAAAATAAAGAAATCACTAATAATGTGAATAAACAGACAAGTAGATAATCAATAATAATTGAAAAAGAAAGAAACTGAGAGACACTGAATGAAAAGTAGAAAAATGGAATAGATATTGGCCTAGATTTCGAGTGGAGAGCAATCTCTGTAGCAAGAAGTCAAACACTATAAAATATTGAGACTTCGCTTGCAGGAATGTGCAGTAATGAACACTCCCTATACTTTCAATGATGAGCTCAAAGTGGAAATGCATGATTGTATTGCAAGTCCTTGGTTAATCCTTGCACTTAAAGGTACAGTTTACACCTTAGTCATTTTAAAATCTTACCTTAGATTGAGCTACAAATAGCCTCCTGCACCTTTTCTATATCATGCAGCAGGAATGGTAAAAAAGTTATTTTAAACTGAATATTGTTTCTGGACACTTTTAAATGGCTGCCAAGCTCCACCCACTGATAACATCACAATCTTGTCTGTATATGGCATCCAATCACAAAAGGCTTACTAATTGAATTCAACAGACTGCCCGTGCTATTCAGCAGAGTGCCTAGATGTAGCCCAGATTGTGATATCAGCAGTGGGTAGAGCTTAGCAGCCCTTGTGGCCAGAAACAATATTCAATTTAAAATAACTTTTTAAGGTTCCTGCTGCATGATATAGAAAGGGGTGCAGGAGGCTATTTGCAGCTTTAATCTATGGTAAGACTTTAAGATGAATAATGTGTAGACTGTCCCTTTAAGCGATACGCACATTAATACTGAAAATAATAATTGAAAAGCTCAGGTAAAATTATTGTGACTGCTCATACAGGACTCCAGAAACCTAAAAACTGTCCTCTGTTTCATTTCAACATTGTTTCAAGAAATTTTACAAAGAACATTGCTTCTGTGCATAGAAAAAGCACACTAATGCTATTTTTAAGTGTACTGTAAAATTAATTTCCCCTTTAAGTGCTTACAATGACTTGCTATACCAGCTGCTGAGTTTAAAATAGATGAGAAATTCCTCCTTTAGGCATATTTTCTATATGAAAAGGCTGTCTCTGCTAACTGAAACCACAACCTATTCAAATTAGCTCAGATTGCATGGAGAGTGTATCGCTATATTTACTCAAAACGCCCCAAATATTTTTTCCTGTATACACAGTGAGACCAGTACTAAGAGAGAGAGAGAATAATGAAAAAAGTTAACATTTTATTATATCTCTCTGTTCTTCTCCCCCACTGGGAGCTTAGGCCTAGATTTAGAGTTGGGCGGTAGCCGTCAAAACCAGCGTTAGAGGCTCCTAACGCTGGTTTTTAACACCCTCTGGTATTTGGAGTCAGTCAGGAAAGGGTCTAACGCTCACTTTTCAGCCGCGACTTTTCCATACCGCAGATCCCCTTACGTCAATTGCGTATCCTATCTTTTCAATGGGATCTTTCTAACTCCAGTATTTAGAGTCGTGGCTGAAGTGAGCGTTAGAAATCTAACGACAAAACTCCAGCCGCAGAAAAAAGTCAGTAGTTAAGAGCTTTTTGGGCTAACGCCGGTTTATAAAGCTCTTAACTACTGTGCTCTAAACCTTTTTCTTAGTACTGGTGATTTCAACTGGAATGTGGAATTTGGTGTGTTGTTGTATGGTATTGGAATACCACAAGGCATAGACAACTTCTTGTAATAAAAAGTTTTAATATGACGCGTTTCTCAACCCCAACTGGGTCGTTTCCTCAGATAAAAGCGAATAAAAGTGGTTACATTTACCGGCATTATATACACATTGTGTCTTTAAAAACAGGAAGTTGTCATTAGGTGTTTGTCCAATAGGATTACATTTTCAATTGTAGGAGCCCAATCTTGGCTATTAGCTGTTACTAATTATAACACAAGCATCAAGGAAAAAAATCCCCTATACAAAAGATTTGTAAAAAAATCAATATAAAGGTCCTTTTGTGTACAATTTTGTACTTTTGTCTGTGAAATTATTGCAGTCTAACTAGCTATTGGCATGATAGGAAAAAATATATAGCAAAATAAACAAACCCTTTATAAGGCTCTTTCATCTTGCTGTGTATATATTTATTTTGATGATATTGTTGTATCGTGTCTGATAGTAAGCGTGCTGCAAGCTTGTATCTATTTGTGGATTGATGTCGATACAGAAAATCTTTGTGGTGTATTTGATAACTATGAAAAATCTTTGTGGTGTATTGGATAACTATGACCGTGCATATAAAAACATGTTTTATATGCAAGGTCATACAAAACAGTGTGTGACTGAAATAGGATTCCTTGGATTATGTGTAAGATCAATGGAAGACCTGAGTAGTGGCTCTATTGATAACCTGTGAGGTTGTGATTTTGTATCAAATATTGAGAGCAATGTTTTAACGTTGTATTTCCTAAAAAATTGTCTTGTTTAATCTTTAAGTGTCACTATATTTAATGTCTGCTGCTATCAGCCCGGTGTGGTGAAGGGTTCATATTTGAAAAACTCTGATGATAATATATCTGATAGCTTGATAATATAAACATGAGTAGATGTATGAACTTGTATTTGGTAGCGGATTGTCTGCTTATAAGTGATGTGATGTGTATGTATATGTGATATGAAAGAAAAAATGTATATTTTGTAATAGAATGTTAGAAGTGTTTGAGAATATGTTTTTTTCTGTATAGAAATATATGTTTAACTAATTCTCCACTATAAAGTAGATAATGTGTTGAACTAGGAAATATTGGAAACCAATGGTTGCCCATGGAATCACATTGCATTATAAACCTATAAACAACAATATTAAGAAGAATAAAAAGGGGGTCATGATATATGTGCCATGATCACCCAGTGAAACTGCCAGTTGATATATATAAAAACAATGGTATTGTTATAAATATTTGGTGCATGGAAAAAATTGGATTGTAACATGTGAAACTACAAACTTGTTAGTGTGTGTAGGTGTAAACTGATATTGTGTGCTTGTATAAATCAAAAATTTATACAGAAATTTTTGTATGACCTAAACATTTGGAGAGTGTGGGAAAAAAAGTATCAATCAATAGAAAAAAAGGGATGATGAAGAGGTGGTTAAAAATGAAAAAATAAAAAATAATAAATAAAAAATAAAATATTAAATAATAAAAATAAAAATAAAAATAAAAATAAAACTAAGGATCCATCAATTGAAGGCTGCCAAATCCAAACTGGCATTGAGCCCATAAGGATACAGTGTCTTCAATCGATAGATCCAATATGTCTCACGTTGTCTGAGTCTGTTAAGTCTGTTGTAATCTGAACTTTTGGGAACAAAGTCAATAGGGATATATTTGTAGATATATGGGTTCCCATTGTGTTTGGTCAGACAGTGATTGGGTATACTGTGTTTGATTTTGTTTTTTTTGGAATATTTGCAGTTGCGATGGTGTTCTCCCCATCGGTTTCTCAGCTTCCTGGAGGTGCGGCCTACATATTGGAGGCCGCATATGCACTCCATAAGGTAGACTGTGAAAGAGGAATTGCAGTTAAAGAAAATAGGGATCTGAAATGACTCGCCTGTTACTGTGGACTTAAAATTTTTTATACCTGATCTTATAATTTTGCATGATCCACATCCTGTCTTGCCACATTTGAAAATTCCAAATGTACCAAACAGACCCCTGTTTTTGTTTGGATGATGTGATATTTTATTAGTTAATTTGTGTTTAACTTTTTTGCTGGGAGCTAGCTGGTTTCTGAGTGTGGGCGCTCTCCTGTAAACGATTTTGGGGGTGTCTTTAACTAGATGTTTAAGGACAGGATCTCTTTGTATTATATACCAATGTTTTTGTAGTATGTGTTTGATTTGATTGAAATCAGAGTTGTATTGTGTTGTAAAGATGGTTTCTTTTCCAAATGTATTTTCTGTGTTGGTGGTTGGGGCAAACCTGGTCCCCATGGCCGTCCCTTTGGTTTGAAGATAATACTTGTCTTGATAGATGAAATAATTGTGTTGTAATATGAAAAGAATACTTTCTAAAATAAAATCGCATTGTAAATTGGGTAAAAAAATATCTTTTTTCAAATAATGAGAAATGGCAACTAAACCTAAACTGTGTGAAATGTTGGAATATAAAGAGCTAACGTCACAAGTGATCCAGATGAGATTTCTATTGTCAATATTGATTTTGTGTAGATGTTGTAATAAATGGGTGCTGTCTTTAATGTATGATGGTAATGTTATTACGTATTTTTGCAAATATTGGTCTATAAAGTATGACAGATTGTAGGTGAGATTGCCGATACCGGCAATGATAGGTCGTCCTGGAGGATTGGTTTTATTTTTGTGAATTTTTGGTAAATGATAATAGTGGGCAATGCCCGGATTTTGTATTTTTAGAAAATCTCTTTCATTTTTGTTTAATATATTTGAAGACACACCTTTTTCTATAAGTTCAGTGTAAGAGCGCATGTATTTGTCAGTGGGATCCCCATGTAAAATTTGATAATAGTTTGGGTCTCCAAGAATTCTATCTGCTTCTTTGATATAGTCGGTTATGTCTTTGATATAGTTCGTTTGTGTCTGAATATATGCAGACACTAACGAACTCACCAATCACCTTTTTGATGGCTACATACACATTGATGTTAAGAACAAATCTAATTTTAATCCCACTAATGTAGGGAAAGAATATATAGAGTTATATCAAAACATGGTCTTGGAGGATTTTGAGAAACATTTGAAGTCCAAAAAGAAAAAGAATAATTTTTGTCTTTTGAGTCACCAGAGGGCTATCTCTAATCTTAAGAATAATTCTAATATCATTATCCGCGACGCCGATAAAGGCGGCGGAATTGTGATTCAAGACATAACCGACTATATCAAAGAAGCAGATAGAATTCTTGGAGACCCAAACTATTATCAAATTTTACATGGGGATCCCACTGACAAATACATGCGCTCTTACACTGAACTTATAGAAAAAGGTGTGTCTTCAAATATATTAAACAAAAATGAAAGAGATTTTCTAAAAATACAAAATCCGGGCATTGCCCACTATTATCATTTACCAAAAATTCACAAAAATAAAACCAATCCTCCAGGACGACCTATCATTGCCGGTATCGGCAATCTCACCTACAATCTGTCATACTTTATAGGCCAATATTTGCAAAAATACGTAATAACATTACCATCATACATTAAAGACAGCACCCATTTATTACAACATCTACACAAAATCAATATTGACAATAGAAATCTCATCTGGATCACTTGTGACGTTAGCTCTTTATATTCCAACATTTCACACAGTTTAGGTTTAGTTGCCATTTCTCATTATTTGAAAAAAGATATTTTTTTACCCAATTTACAATGCGATTTTATTTTAGAAAGTATTCTTTTCATATTACAACACAATTATTTCATCTATCAAGACAAGTATTATCTTTAAACCAAAGGGACGGCCATGGGGACCAGGTTTGCCCCAAGCTTTGCCAACCTTTTTATGGGTTATTTTGAGGAGAGATACATCTATCCGACAGAGTTTGGGGCAAGCCTGGTCTTTTATGGCCGATATATAGATGATCTTATCTTCCTATGGGAAGGAGACATCACTAAGGCTAATCAATTTATAGAGCATCTGAACCACAATGACATGGGTTTAGAATTCACGGCAAATATACAAATTCAAAATATTGAATTCTTAGATCTTATATTAAGTATGGACAAATCTAATATTACCTCAAAAACTTTTTTTAAAGATGTTGACAGCAACAGTTTTTTAAATTATCATAGTAACCATCACAAAAATTGGCTAGGCAATGTACCATACAGCCAATTCCGTAGGATACGACGCAACTGTAGCAATTATAACATCTTCCTTGAACAGAGCCAAATATTATATAACAGATTTATAGAAAAAGATTATCCCCCTAGTTTACTTGACAAGGCTCTAACAAAAGCTAAAAATTTAAATAGAGAGGACATTCTATCAAATAACAAAACCACCAACACAGAAAATACATTTGGAAAAGAAACCATCTTTACAACACAATACAACTCTGATTTCAATCAAATCAAACACATACTACAAAAACATTGGTATATAATACAAAGAGATCCTGTCCTTAAACATCTAGTTAAAGACACCCCCAAAATCGTTTACAGGAGAGCGCCCACACTCAGAAACCAGCTAGCTCCCAGCAAAAAAGTTAAACACAAATTAAGTAATAAAATATCACATCATCCAAACAAAAACAGGGGTCTGTTTGGTACATTTGGAATTTTCAAATGTGGCAAGACAGGATGTGGATCATGCAAAATTATAAGATCAGGTATAAAAAATTTTAAGTCCACAGTAACAGGCGAGTCATTTCAGATCCCTATTTTCTTTAACTGCAATTCCTCTTTCACAGTCTACCTTATGGAGTGCATATGCGGCCTCCAATATGTAGGCCGCACCTCCAGGAAGCTGAGAAACCAATGGGGAGAACACCATCGCAACTGCAAAAATTCCAAAAAAAACAAAATCAAACACAGTATACCCAATCACTGTCTGACCAAACACAATGGGAACCCATATATCTACAAATATATCCCTATTGACTTTGTTCCCAAAAGTTCAGATTACAACAGACTTAACAGACTCAGACAACGTGAGACATATTGGATCTATCGATTGAAGACACTGTATCCTTATGGGCTCAATGCCAGTTTGGATTTGGCAGCCTTCAATTGATGGATCCTTAGTTTTAGTTTTATTTTTATTTTTATTTTTATTATTTAATATTTTATTTTTTATTTATTATTTTTTATTTTTCATTTTTAACCACCTCTTCATCATCCCTTTTTTTCTATTGATTGATACTTTTTTTCCCACACTCTCCAAATGTTTAGGTCATACAAAAATTTCTGTATACATTTTTGATTTATACAAGCACACAATATCAGTTTACACCTACACACACTAACAAGTTTGTAGTTTCACATGTTACAATCCAATTTTTTCCATGCACCAAATATTTATAACAATACCATTGTTTTTATATATATCAACTGGCAGTTTCACTGTTTGGGTGATCATGGCACATATATCATGACCCCCTTTTTATTCTTCTTAATATTGTTGTTTATAGGTTTATAATGCAATGTGATTCCATGGGCAACCATTGGTTTCCAATATTTCCTAGTTCAACACATTATCTACTTTATAGTGGAGAATTAGTTAAACATATATTTCTATACAGAAAAAACATATTCTCAAACACTTCTAACATTCTATTACAAAATATACATTTTTTCTTTCATATCACATATACATACACATCACATCACTTATAAGCAGACAATCCGCTACCAAATACAAGTTCATACATCTACTCATGTTTATATTATCAAGCTATCAGATATATTATCATCAGAGTTTTTCAAATATGAACCCTTCACCACACCGGGCTGATAGCAGCAGACATTAAATATAGTGACACTTAAAGATTAAACAAGACAATTTTTTAGGAAATACAACGTTAAAACATTGCTCTCAATATTTGATACAAAATCACAACCTCACAGGTTATCAATAGAGCCACTACTCAGGTCTTCCATTGATCTTACACATAATCCAAGGAATCCTATTTCAGTCACACACTGTTTTGTATGACCTTGCATATAAAACATGTTTTTATATGCACGGTCATAGTTATCCAATACACCACAAAGATTTTTCATAGTTATCAAATACACCACAAAGATTTTCTGTATCAACATCAATCCACAAATAGATACAAGCTTGCAGCACGCTTACTATCAGACACGATACAACAATATCATCAAAATAAATATATACACAGCAAGATGAAAGAGCCTTATAAAGGGTTTGTTTATTTTGCTATATATTTTTTCCTATCATGCCAATAGCTAGTTAGACTGCAATAATTTCACAGACAAAAGTACAAAATTGTACACAAAAGGACTTTATATTGATTTATTTACAATGTCTTTTTACAAATCTTTTGTATAGGGGATTTTTTTCCTTGATGCTTGTGTTATAATTAGTAACAGCTGATAGCCAAGATTGGGCTCCTACAATTGAAAATGTAATCCTATTGGACAAACACCTAATGACAACTTCCTGTTTTTAAAGACACAATGTGTATATAATGCCGGTAAATGTAACCACTTTTATTCGCTTTTATCTGAGGAAACGACCCAGTTGGGGTTGAGAAACGCGTCATATTAAAGCTTTTTATTACAAGAAGTTGTCTATGCCTTGTGGTATTCCAATACCATACAACAACACACCAAATTCCACATTCCAGTTGAAATCACCAGTACTAAGAAAAAGGTTGCCTAGGGGGTACCAGCAAAGACTCCAAGGAATGCTATCCATCCAGTGTACTAGCCACTGTTAAGTGCTAGCAAGCTATCACGCACTGGTCACAGCACAGTGCCTCTTGTTCTGGTAAGCACACCATTTGTCTATATATGTTTGCTCACAATACCAGACAATATTACGCTATTGTGGCGCCCTCTCTCTTTTCCTTCCTGCACTAGTATATTCCCCACTCTCTGGGACCAAGAGGAGCTGCCTGCATTCACGCTACCTTTTCATCTCAGAAGAAATACATCTACCATCGTTTTTTCTGAAAGGGGAGAAAAATATTGAAACGAACTTACAGGAATCCCTTTTCTATCAAGGACATAATCACTAACCGGTTTTACGGTAGAGTTGCACACTGACTTTGTTTGCTAAGATAGTTTTTATGCTTTACACTTTTTTTCAGCGCGCTTTTTTTTTTTTATCCCCACCTGGGATAATTCATACTGTGCTCTAAAGTACACTAACACCCATAAACGACCTATGTACCCCTAAACTGAGGTCCCCCCACATCGCTGCCACTCGATTACATTTTTTTAACCCCTAATCTGCCGACCGCCACCTACGTTATACTTATGTACCCCTAATCTGCTGCCCCTAACACCGCCGACCCCTATATTATATTTATTAACCCCTAATTTGCCCCCCACAATGTCGCCGCCAGCTACCTACAATAATTAACCCCTAATCTGCCGACCGCAAAGCGCCGCCACCTACATTATAGCTATGTACCCCTAATCTGCTGCCCCTAACACCGCCGACCCCTATATTATATTTATTAACCCCTAATCTGCCCCCCACAACGTCGCCGCCAGCTACCTACAATAATTAACCCCTAATCTGCTGACCGCAAAGCGCCGCCACCTACATTATAGCTATGTACCCCTAATCTGCTGCCCCTAACACCGCCGACCCCTATATTATATTTATTAACCCCTAATCTGCCCCCCTCAACGTCGCCTCCACCTGCCTACACTTATTAACCCCTAATCTGCCGAGCGGATCTCACCGCTACTATAATAAAGTTATTAACCCCTAATCCGCCTGACTCCCGCCTCACTAACCCTATAATACATAGTATTAACCCCTAATCTGCCCTCCCTAACATCGCCGACACCTAACTTCAATTATTAACCCCTAATCTGCCGACCGGACCTCACCGCTACTCTATTAAATTTATTAACCCCTAAAGCTAATTCTAACCCTAACCCTAACACCCCCCTAAGTTAAATATAATTTTATTCTAACGAAATAAATTAACTCTTATTAAATAACTTATTCCTATTTAAAGCTAAATACTTACCTGTAAAATAAACCCTAATATAGCTACAATATAACGAATAATTACATTGTAGCAATTTTAGGATTAATATTTATTTTACAGGCAACTTTGTAATTATTTTAACCAGGTACAATAGCTATTAAATAGTTAATAACTATTTAATAGTTACCTAGTTAAAATAATAACAAAATCACCTGTAAAATAAATCCTAACCTAAGTTACAATTAAACCTAACACTAGACTATCAATAAATTAATTAAATAAACTACCTACAATTATCTACAATTAAACCTAACACTACACTATCAATAAATTAATTAAATACAATATCTACAAATAAATACAATTAAATAAACTAACTAAAGTACAATAAATAAAAAAGAACTAAGTTACAAAAAATAAAAAAATATTTACAAACATAAGAAAAATCTTACAACAATTTTAAACTAATTACACCTACTCTAAGCCCCCTAATAAAATAACAAAGACCCCCAAAATAAAAAAAATGCCCTACCCTATTCTAAATTACAAAAGTTCAAAGCTCTTTTACCTTACCAGCCCTTAAAAGGGCCCTTTGCGGGGCATGCCCCAAGAAATTCAGCTCTTTTGCCTGCAAAAAAAACACATACAATACCCCCCCCCAACATTACAACCCACCACCCACATACCCCTAATCTAACCCAAACCCCCCTTAAATAAACCTAACACTAAGCCCCTGAAGATCTTCCTACCTTATCTTCACCTCACCGGGTATCACCGATCGGTCCTGGCTCCAAAATCTTCATCCAACCCAAGCGGGGGCTGGCGATCCATCATCCGGCGGCTGAAGAGGTCCAGAAGAGGCTCCAAAGTCTTCATCCTATCTGGGAAGAAGAGGCGATCCGGACCGGCAACCATCTTGAACCAAGCGGCATCTTCTATCTTCATCCGATGACGACCGGCTCCATCTTGAAGACCTCCAGCTCGGATCCGTCCTCTTCTTCCGACGACTTCCCGACGAATGACGGTTCCTTTAAGGGACGTCATCCAAGATGGCGTCAATCGAATTCCGATTGGCTGATAGGATTCTATCAGCCAATCGGAATTAAGGTAGGAAAATTCTGATTGGCTGATGGAATCAGCCAATCAGAATCAAGTTCAATCCAATTGGCTGATCCAATCAGCCAATCAGATTGAGCTCGCATTCTATTGGCTGTTCCGATCAGCCAATAGAATGCGAGCTCAATCTGATTGGCTGATTGGATCAGCCAATCGGATTGAACTTGATTCTGATTGGCTGATTCCATCAGCCAATCAGAATTTTCCTACCTTAATTCCGATTGGCTGATAGAATCCTATCAGCCAATCGGAATTCGAGGGACGCCATCTTGGATGACGTCATTTAAAGGAACCGTCATTCGGCTAGTAGGCGTCGCTTGAAGAGGTTGGATCCGCGTCGGCTGGGAAGAAGATGGCTCCTTTCCGCTCCGGAAGAAAGAAGATTGAAGATGCCGTTGATAGAAGACTTCAGCCGGATCATGGACCTCTTCAGCTCCTGCTTGGATGAAGACTTCAGCCGGATCATGGACATCTTCAGCCCCCCGCTTGGGCTTGGATCAAGACATCGGAGGAGCTCTTCTGGATCGATCGGTGAACCTGGTATGGTGAAGATAAGGTAGGAAGATCTTCAGGGGCTTAGTCTTAGGTTTATTTAAGGGGGGTTTGGGTTAGATTAGGGGTATGTGGGTGGTGGGTTGTAATGTTGGGGGGGGGTATTGTATGTGTTTTTTTTACAGGCAAAAGAGCTGAATTCTTTGGGGCATGCCCCGCAAAGGGCCCTGTTCAGGGCTGGTAAGGTAAAAGAGCTTTGAACTTTAGTAATTTAGAATAGGGTAGGGCATTTTTTTATTTTGGGGGGCTTTGTTATTTTATTAGGGGGGCTTAGAGTAGGTGTAATTAGTTTAAAATTGTTGTAATATTTTTCTAATGTTTGTAAATATTTTTTTATTTTTTGTAACTTAGTTCTTTTTTATTTTTTGTACTTTAGTTAGTTTATTTAATTGTATTTATTTGTAGATATTGTATTTAATTCATTTATTGATAATGTAGTGTTAGGTTTAATTGTAGATAATTGTAGGTATTGTATTTAATTAATTTATTGATAGTGTAGTGTTAGGTTTAATTGTAACTTAGGTTAGGATTTATTTTACAGGTAATTTTGTAATTATTTTAACTATTTTAGCTATTAAATAGTTCTTAACTATTTAATAGCTATTGTACCTGGTTAAAATAAATACAAAGTTACCTGTAAAATAAATATTAATCCTAAAATAGCTACAATATAATTATAATTTATATTGTAGCTATATTAGGGTTTATTTTACAGGTAAGTATTTAGCTTTAAATAGGAATAATTTATATAATAAGAGTTAATTTATTTTGTTAGATTTAAATTATGTTTAACTTAGGGGGGTGTTAGTGTTAGGGTTAGACTTAGCTTTAGGGGTTAAAAAATTTATTAGAATAGCGGTGAGCTCCGGTCGGCAGATTAGGGGTTAATGTTTGAAGTTAGGTGTCAGCGATGTTAGGGAGGGCAGATTAGGGGTTAATACTATTTATTATAGGGTTAGTGAGGCGGATTAGGGGTTAATAACTTTATTATAATAGCGGTGCGGTCCGCTCGGCAGATTAGGGGTTAATAAGTGTAGGCAGGTGGAGGCGACGTTGTGGGGGCAGATTAGGGGTTAATAAATATAATATAGGGGTCGGCGATGTTAGGGCAGCAGATTAGGGGTACATAGGGATAATGTAAGTAGCGGCGGTTTACGGAGCGGCAGATTAGGGGTTAATAATAATATGCAGGGGTCAGCGATAGAGGGGGCGGCAGATTAGGGGTTAATAAGTGTAAGGTTAGGGGTGTTTAGACTCGGGGTACATGTTAGAGTGTTAGGTGCAGACGTAGGAAGTGTTTCCCCATAGCAAACAATGGGGCTGCGTTAGGAGCTGAACGCGGCTTTTTTGCAGGTGTTAGGTTTTTTTTCAGCTCAAACAGCCCCATTGTTTTCTATGGGGGAATCGTGCACGAGCACGTTTTTGAAGCTGGCCGCGTCCGTAAGCAACTCTGGTATCGAGAGTTGCAGTGGCGTTAAATATGCCTGTACGCTCCCTTTTTGGAGCCTAACGCAGCCATTCTGTGGACTCTCAATACCAGAGTTATTTAAAAGGTGCGGCCAGAAAAAAGCCAGCGTTAGCTACGCGGGTCGTTACCGACAAAACTCTAAATCTAGGCCGTAATTTCTTCTAAACCTGTTTACACAGCTTTTCTATAAGAGTGCCTATATGAGAGCGCAAAATATGTGACAAATTGTAAATAATATAATCAGGAGAGGTTTTGGAAATTTTTGGAGTGTAGGCGCAAGTGAATGCTTTTACCCCTGTCTTGATTATTCAGTATCCTTATCTAAGGGAATTGTATAAAAGATTTGTATAAAAGATTTGACACTTGTTTAAATAACAAATATATTTATTTGAAAAATAAGAAAAAAATCTCTTTAAAAATTCCAATACGGACTTTGTGACACGTGGTTTACAAGTTCTAATATGTCTTGTAACTAATAAGTGAAGTCTATGACTGGTGTTACAAGATTAATGGTATAGATGTATAGTAACAATATGTTTGGTAATGATATGTTTAGTGACAATATGTTCATAAGAAATATAATGAAACAACCTATGTGTTGGGAAAATGTTTTGAAAATAGGACTCGTTAGAGTGTTGTACCTAGTGCATTGAAAACCTAGTACACAGTCTAAAAAGTCAAATTTATGTTTGTAGAGTTTTGCTATTGCCAATATTTCTTGTTTTACTATATATATAGAAAACTATTCTTGGTGCTTGTTCCTGGTATCAGCAATTATTAGCTTTCACACAAATCACTGTCATATGAGAGAGGAAAGGAAAATGTTTGGACATTTGTTGCTTAAAATCTTACAAATATTTGTTGCTTGAAGTCTTACAAATATTTCATAAAACATATATTGCTAAAAATGTAAAAATGTATATTTACGGTTAAAACTGTATTTCTGCAATTATAAAACATATATTGCCAAAAGTGTAAAACTGTATATTTACGGTTAAAACTGTATTTCTGCAATTTTAAACTTGCTAGTAGTCGGCCGACTATTGTATGGCAATTTAAATTGCACAGGAAATTTTTGTATTCGTTGGTAACTCAGTATCAATATTAAAAGAAAAAGAAAAACCACCGGTGGATTTGTTGTTTAAAAGTCGTTTTCTTAAAAGCTTTTTTTGGATAATTTGTGTCGGTTTATATTGGACACTCCTATTTGCGCCAGTATCCTTGAGTGTTAAACACTGTCAATATGTGTTGAGATAAGAACTATAATGACCAAAGCTCTACGGTCTAGGGAAGTATTAGAGTAAGGAGCGTTAAGACTTACTGTACTCCTAACCGATTCTGGAGCCTGGTTCGAGTTGTTGCGCTCTTTTTTGCTGGAGGATGTCGAGTTCCGCTGACTGTGTGCAGCTCCGTTTCCCTCTTGATGTGGGTAGTCTTTGTAACGGTCTGCTGGTATAGACCGAAGTGCTGGAGTTGATACAAATTGGAAGTGTTTTTCTTTGAAGGCTTTGATCCGTCTGCAATGATCCCAAAGTCAATATGTCAACGCGTTTCTGCCCTCAAAAAAGGGCCTTTCTCAAGACTAGCAGAAACGCGTTGACATATTGACTTTGGGATCATTGCAGACGGATCAAAGCCTTCAAAGAAAAACACTTCCAATTTGTATCAACTCCAGCACTTCGGTCTATACCAGCAGACCGTTACAAAGACTACCCACATCAAGAGGGAAACGGAGCTGCACACAGTCAGCGGAACTCGACATCCTCCAGCAAAAAAGAGCGCAACAACTCGAACCAGGCTCCAGAATCGGTTAGGAGTACAGTAAGTCTTAACGCTCCTTACTCTAATACTTCCCTAGACCGTAGAGCTTTGGTCATTATAGTTCTTATCTCAACACATATTGACAGTGTTTAACACTCAAGGATACTGGCGCAAATAGGAGTGTCCAATATAAACCGACACAAATTATCCAAAAAAAGCTTTTAAGAAAACGACTTTTAAACAACAAATCCACCGGTGGTTTTTCTTTTTCTTTTAATATTGATACTGAGTTACCAACGAATACAAAAATTTCCTGTGCAATTTAAATTGCCATACAATAGTCGGCCGACTACTAGCAAGTTTAAAATTGCAGAAATACAGTTTTAACCGTAAATATACAGTTTTTTACACTTTTGGCAATATATGTTTTATAATTGCAGAAATACAGTTTTAACCGTAAATATACATTTTTACATTTTTAGCAATATATGTTTTATGAAATATTTGTAAGACTTCAAGCAACAAATATTTGTAAGATTTTAAGCAACAAATGTCCAAACATTTTCCTTTCCTCTCTCATATGACAGTGATTTGTGTGAAAGCTAATAATTGCTGATACCAGGAACAAGCACCAAGAATAGTTTTCTATATATATAGTAAAACATGAAATATTGGCAATAGCAAAACTCTACAAACATAAATTTGACTTTTTAGACTGTGTACTAGGTTTTCAATGCACTAGGTACAACACTCTAACGAGTCCTATTTTCAAAACATTTTCCCAACACATAGGTTGTTTCATTATATTTCTTATGAACATATTGTCACTAAACATATCATTACCAAACATATTGTTACTATACATCTATACCATTAATCTTGTAACACCAGTCATAGACTTCACTTATTAGTTACAAGACATATTAGAACTTGTAAACCACGTGTCACAAAGTCCGTATTGGAATTTTTAAAGAGATTTTTTTCTTATTTTTCAAATAAATATATTTGTTATTTAAACAAGTGTCAAATCTTTTATACAAATCTTTTATACAATTCCCTTAGATAAGGATACTGAATAATCAAGACAGGGGTAAAAGCATTCACTTGCGCCTACACTCCAAAAATTTCCAAAACCTCTCCTGTACACCTAAGTAAGATATTTTTTGGGGAAAATATCCTAGGAGTAAAAGGCTTACCCCATTAGGCAGCGCAAAAAAGTTTTACACTTCACTCACCTAAATAATATAATCAACAAAGAAAATATTTCAATTTGAAAAAAGGATAATAAAAATTACCTCTATAAGTACTTATATAGAAATATCTATTAAACCTCTATTCTAATTGACAAATAAATATATATTTCAAATATTATAATGTTGTAGCTGTCCTGTCATATAACCTGATGGAGAGGATTTCGCCTTGAAACGTGTAGTGATTTGTGGAGGATACACCAGCCTGTGACTCTGTGTTTGAACTGTAGCTTGCTATTTGCAATGGAGAGACTCCTATGCTTAAGATTTTTAAAGTGCAAGAATCAATTATTGTTTAACATTGTATTAATGTGATTTTTTATCATTAAATATTTTATTATTAAGTATAAACATTTGATTTGATCTATTTTTTGTACATCTTCTTGCGCTGCCCCAATCCTTTTTGTGTTTTTAAGGATATTTAGTTTTTCTATAACCAACACTTGAGTTTTGAAATTTACAGTATAGTTGGGTATACAACAAACAAAAGCATCTATTTTAAATTAAAAAGTAAATGAAAACAATTTAACACACTACAGCAGGTACAATGGATTATTGGTGATTAAAGGGAAGGAAAAAATTACAGTACACTGTTCCTTTAATATGCAATGGCCTAGATTCAATAATGCTATTTTTGAAAGTACAGTACTGTGTTTTGTAATGACAGTAACATATAAACAATAAACTTGTTTGGTCATTTTATTCATGTCACCCAAAGGGTAAAAAGGGACCAATTAGTTTTTTTAGCTTAATGGGTAAGAAGTGTGATTCACAAGCCTTACTTGGAAGCGGGACAGTCTCTGCCTTCTAAGTATTACAGTTTCTTCAACTCATTCTGGCCTTTTGTGCCTTCAAAAAAATCAAAATGCCAAGGCTGCAACTTGGTCATATTTGCATCCTTTCTCAAATGTTTTTCTTTTTCAAATTTATGCATTTGCCTTGACAGAGACAGCTTTTGGAAGGAAGGTTTTTTCAGGTTCCTTGTAAATAGATGAATGCCTTTTTTTCCCTTTGTGGCATCCATTTTTTTTCGTGGACTCCACAGCTGGGGAATTAGTTCCCAACATTAAGGAATTTTGTGGACTCTTACCACCATTGGAAAGAAAACATAATTTATGCTTACCTGATAAATTCCTTTCTTTCTTGGAGGTGAGAGTCCATGAACCCACCAAATTTCCTAGTTGTCGGCCGTTCTAGTTTGCACCTTTTTACCCTACTATCTTTCTTTTTTCTTCCTCCTAATCTTGGCTATACGTAATATTGGGAAAATCAGGGAAGTAGGAGGGATATTAAAGTTTTTGATATAGGGTGTCGCAACATTAAGGAATTTCATGGACTCTCACAACCAAGAAAGAAAATAATTTATCAGTAAGCATAAATTATGTTTCTTTCAAAAAATGATGATGGTTCACAGTCATCCATAACATATGGAATATATTTCCTGCAAAAATGGGGGTAAGGAGTGAGCGCCAAAGGCAGAGGTGATAAGATCTATCGACTGTTATAGAAAGTCTAAATTAGGAAGTGTATAAAATGTTGGGAATATATTTAATACATAATCAATGATAAACAAATGAATAAAACAAAATGATTTACAAACATGGATCCATGTGTACAGAAATATAAAAACACTTTCAAGAACAAAAATATAAAAACAATTTCAAGAATACAGTATTGATATAAGAGACGGTAAAATCACAAATGCAGCATCGATGGTATCAGAATAGGGAGTATTTAGATGTAGCGTGTTTGGTATTCCAACCAGATAAAGTATATATTAAAAAGTCAGTAGCCAAATGTGAAAACAGTCCTGTGAGAAAGTCCAAAATAACCAAGTGTATAACTCTATATCCTGAGTCAATTGGTGTTCAGATGTGCTGTAGAAAAATCTTAGTGCGATGAAATCCAAAAAAATTAAAGAATAAATTAAATCCAAAAATTGACAAAGTGGAAAAATCTAAAAAATGTAAAAGTGTATAAAAATATAAAAAATGAAGCACAAAAACGCAAAAACAATAATGTGTTGTGAAACAATTCCAATGTTAGATGTAGTGATACATCCTTAGTGGGAGTGATGTGATAAAAAGAACTTATAATAAATCCCAAAAAAATGTGATAAAACCTGTGGAAAAAATAAATGATAAAGGCCAGACCCCAGGCCGAAACGCATCGACATAAAGGGTGAGATATTTTCTAATACTCTAAACCAGTATTTTATATTGTTCTTATTTTTATATTGTTCTTAGGATTGTTTCTTTATTTTGTCCACATTTTTACATTTTTTAGATTTTTCCACTTTGTCAATTTTTGGATTTAATTTATTCTTTCATTTTTTTTGGATTTCATCGCACTAAGATTTTTCTACAGCACATCTGAACACCAATTGACTCAGGATATAGAGTTATACACTTGGTTATTTTGGACTTTCTCACAGGACTGTTTTCACGTTTGGCTACTGACTTTTTAATGTATACTTTATCTGGTTGGAATACCAAACACGCTACATCTAAATACTCCCTATTCTGATACCGTTGATGCTGCATTTGTGATTTTACCGTCTCTTATATCAATACTGTATTCTTGAAATTGTTTTTATATTTTTGTTCTTGAAAGTGTTTTTATATTTCTGTACACATGGATCCATGTTTGTAAATCATTTTGTTTTATTCATTTGTTTATCATTGATTATGTATTAAATATATTCCCAACATTTTATACACTTCCTAATTTAGACTTTCTATAACAGTCGATAGATCTTATCACCTCTGCCTTTGGCGCTCACTCCTTACCCCCATTTTTACATTCATTTCTTTAGGTTGACTAGGCAACATTTTTGCGAGAGCTGTAGGTGTACTTACTAGCGCCAGACCCACACACCCTTTCTTCATGAATATATTTCTTGCCACTAGGAGGAGCTCAAGAACCCATACAAGAGCTTTAAAACCCTCCCACCTCCCATCTCTCTCAGTTGGGTTCTTGGCCTCGTAGGAGATGGTTGAGAATAGAGGTTTTTCTAGCTACTTGCTTATGGATTACAAATTTTGAGCTCAGACCTATGTGAGACCCAGAGTCCCTGAGGAGTATCATTTACAAAGAACAAAGAAAAGACTCTTCACAGCAGTGGAATGATACAGGGACACAGGAATAGCCTGTTATGTGCACAGCATTTCCCTAAAGGGACTTCAGCCATAACAGGGACTCGCCCCTAGGCTTGAGGGTATTTTCTACAGCAATCTTTTTCGGTACTCTACCTGTACTGGATGGGCTCTCTACTGGATACTGCTGCAGCTGCATTGACATGCTTGGTAAGCCAGTTGATGGGTGCTGCATAAGGTAAGTGCCTTTACACAACACAGACACAGTCCAGATGCTATTTGTAGGTACTCTGACAGAGGTACGGCATAGCCAGGGGACTTAACGTGTTCCACTCATGACACTATTTTTTCTTCATGTCATGTCCCTTACATTCCACTAGGATTGAGAACATTATTAGGGATGCCTCTGACCCTTTTTAACCCCATGGCAGCTTTAGGGATTATTATTTGAGCACTTTAAAAAATTATGTATATGGCCCTTTAACAGAACCGGCAATAGCTTAGTGCATGATGCGGATCAGTAGTGCAGGCTCGGTTAGGCTGGAGAACACATTTTGATAGGCTTTATATGCTTATTATGCTTGGTGCACTATATTTTATTCACAAAGAGCCAAAAGTGTTTTTTTCATTATATAAAGACACCAACTGTTCCCACTGATATTTCCATAGAGGAATCAGTTACCGTTATCCCTTTATATACATATATATATTTATTTTGCAAAGATGTTTCAGTATGACAGGTAACTCAAATCTGTAAGAATTAGATACTTTAAATTTTGCATACATATCAGCCGCAACAGTCTACTGTCCAGAGGGAATTCTTCATGTACTTGACACTCATGGGGAAAACTACTGTTTGTACTGCTGAAGCTAAAAATAAAATATACAAAATTGTGACTGTTTGTTTAATGGCTGCTCCCAAACTAACACCTAGATTTAGAGTTCTGCGTTAGCCGTCAAAACCAGTGTTAGGGGGTCCTAACGCTGGTTTTGGCCGGCCGCTGGTATTTAGAGTCAGTCAGGAAAGGGTCTAACGCTCACTTTCCAGCCGCGACTTTTCCATACCGCAGATCCCCCTACACCATTTGCGTATCCTATCTTTTCAATGGGATCTTTCTAACGCTGGTATTTAGAGTCTTGGCTGAAGTGAGCGTTAGAAATCTAATGACAAGACTCCAGCCGCAGAGAAAAGCCAGGAGTTAAGAGCTTTCTGGGCTAACGCCGGTTCATAAAGCTCTTAACTACTGTGTTCTAAAGTACACTAACACCCCTAAACTACCTATGTACCCCTAAACCGAGGTCCCCCCACATCGCCGCCACTCTATTAAATTTTTTAAACCCCTAATCTGCCGACCGCACACCGCCACCACCTACATTATCCCTATGTACCCCTAATCTGCTGCCCCTAACCCCCGCAGACCCCTATATTATATTTATTAACCCCTAATCTGCCCCCCCCCAACGTCGCCGCTACCTACCTACAATTATTAACCCCTAATCTGCCGACCGGACCTCACCGCTACTATAATAAATGTATTAACCCCTAAAGCTAAGTCTAACCCTAACCCTAACACCCCCCTAAGTTAAATATAATTTTTATCTAACAAAATAAAATAACTCTTATTAAATAAATTATTCCTATTTAAAGCTAAATACTTACCTGTAAAATAAACCCTAATATAGCTACAATATAAATAATAATTATATTGTAGCTATTTTAGGATTAATATTTATTTTACAGGCAACTTTGTATATATTTTAACCAGGTACAATAGCTATTAAATAGTTATTAACTATTTAATAGCTACCTAGCTAAAAGAAATACAAAATTACCAGTAAAATAAATCCTAACCTAAGTTACAATTAAACCTAACACTATACTATCAATAAATTTATTAAATAAACTACCTACAATTATCTACAATTAAATCAACTAAACTAAATTACAAAAAAAACAAACACTAAATTACAAAAAAACCCCCACTAAATTACAAAAAATAAAAAAAGATTACAAGAATTTTAAACTAATTACACCTACTCTAAGCCCCTTAAAAAAAATAACAAAGCCCCCCAAAATAAAAAAATGCCCTACCCTATTCTACAATAAAAATTGTAAAGCTCTTTTACCTTACCTTTTGTGTAAGCAACCCACCACCCACATACCCCTAATCTAACCCAAACCCCCCTTAAATAAAACTAACACTAAGCCCCTGAAGATCTCCCTACCTTGTCTTCACCATGCCGGGTATCACCGATCCGTCCAGAAGAGGGTCCGAAGTCTTCATCTAATCCAAGCGGGGGCTGAAGAGGTCCATCATCCGGCTGAAGTCTTCATCCAAGCAGGGGCTGAAGAGGTCCATCATCCGGCTGAAGTCTTCTATCAAGTGGCATCTTCAATCTTCTTTCTTCCGGATCCATCTTTATCCCGCCGACGCGGAACTTCCTTCCTCCGCGATGAACTCCCGACGAATGAAGGTTCCTTTAAGGGACATCATCCAAGATGGCGTCCCTCGAATTCCGATTGGCTGATAGGATTCTATCAGCCAATCGGAATTAAGGTAGGAAAATTCTGATTGGCTGATTGAATCAGCCAATCAGATTCAAGTTCAATCGGATTGGCTGATTGGATCAGCCAATCAGATTGAGCTCGCATTCTATTGGCTGTTCCGATCAGCCAATAGAATGCGAGCTCAATCTGATTGGCTGATCCAATCAGCCAATCGGATTGAACTTGAATCTGATTGGCTGATTCAATCAGCCAATCAGAATTTCCCTACCTTAATTCCGATTGGCTGATAGAATACTATCAGCCAATCGGAATTCGAGGGACGCCATCTTGGATCAGCCAATCAGATTGAGCTCGCATTCTATTGGCTGTTCCGATCAGCCAATAGAATGCGAGCTCAATCTGATTGGCTGATCCAATCAGCCAATCGGATTGAACTTGAATCTGATTGGCTGATTCAATCAGCCAATCAGAATTTCCCTACCTTAATTCCGATTGGCTGATAGAATACTATCAGCCAATCGGAATTCGAGGGACGCCATCTTGGATGACGTCCCTTAAAGGAACCTTCATTCGTCGGGAGTTCGTCGTGGAGGAAGGATGTTCCGCGTTGGCGGGATGAAGATGGATCCGGAAGAAAGAAGATTGAAGATGCCGCTTGATAGAAGACTTCAGCCGGATGATGGACCTCTTCAGCCCCCGCTTGGATGAAGACTTCAGCCGGATGATGGACCTCTTCAGCCCCCGCTTGGATGAAGACATTGCCCGGCGTGGTGAAGACAAGGTAGGGAGATCTACAGGGGCTTAGTGTTAGGTTTATTTAAGGGGGGTTTGGGTTAGATTAGGGGTATGTGGGTGGTGGGTTGTAATGTTGGGAGGGGTTATTGTATGTTTTTTTTTTACAGGCAAAAGAGCAGAATTCTTTGGGGCATGCCCCGCAAAAGGCCCTTTTAAGGGCTGGTAAAGTAAAAGAGCTTTACAATTTTTATTGTAGAATAGGGTAGGGCATTTTTTTTATTTTTGGGGGGCTTTGTTATTTTTTAGGGGGCTTAGAGTAGGTGTAATTTTTTATTTTTTGTAATTTAGTGGGGTTTTTTTGTAATTTAGTTTTTGTTTGTTTTTTGTAATTTAGTTTAGTTGATTTTATTGTAGATAATTGTAGGTAGTTTATTTAATTAATTTATTGATAGTGTAGTGTTAGGTTTAATTGTAACTTAGGTTAGGATTTCTTTTACTGGTAATTTTGTATTTCTTTTAGCTAGGTAGCTATTAAATAGTTAATAACTATTTAATAGCTATTGTACCTGGTTAAAATAAATACAAAGTTGCCTGTAAAATAAATATTAATCCTAAAATAGATACAATGTAATTATTATTTATATTGTAGCTATATTAGGGTTTATTTTATAGGTAAGTATTTAGCTTTAAATAGGAATAATTTATTTAATAAGAGTTATTTTATTTCGTTATTTAAAAATTATATTTAATTTAAGGGGGTGTTAGGGTTAGGGTTAGACTTAGCTTTAGGGGTTAATACATTTATTATAGTAGAGGTGAGGTCCGATCGGCAGATTAGAGGTTAATAATTGTAGGTAGGTAGCGGGGACGTTGGGGGGGCAGATTAGGGGTTAATAAATATAATATAGGGGTCAGCGGGGGTTAGAGGCAGCAGATTAGGGGTTCATAGGGATAACGTAGGTTGTGGCGGTGTACGGAGCGGCAGATTAGGGGTTAATAATAAAATGCAGGGGTCAGCGATAGCAGGGGCGGCAGATTAGGGGTTAATAAGTGTAAGGTTAGGGGTGTTTAGACTCGGGGTTCATGTTAGGGTGTTAGGTGCAGACTTAGGAAGTGTTTCCCCATAGGAAACAATGGGGCTGCGTTAGGAGCTGAACGCTGCTTTTTTCCAGGTGTTAGGTTTTTTTTCAGCTCAAACTGCCCCATTGTTTCCTATCGGGGAATCGTGCACGAGCACGTTTTTGAAGCTGGCCGCGTCCGTAAGCACCGCTGGTATTGAGAGTTGCAGTGGCGGTAAATTATGCTATACGCTCCCTTTTTGGAGCCTAACGCAGCCCTTCTGTGAACTCTAAATACCAGCGGTATTTAAAAGGTGCGGGGGGGAAAATACACCCTCAGCTAATGCACCCCTTTGGCCGCAGAACTCTAAATCTAGCCGTAAGTAAGCATAAGCGTAAATCTGGGGTTTTAACCAACCAATCCCCCAAAATAAAAAGCCTAACTCTAACAAAAACCTAAGCTACCCATTGCCTCGAAAAGGGCATTTGTATGGGCATTGCCCTTTAAAGGGCATTTAGCTGTTTTGCATTGCCCTGAAAAGGACATTTAGCTATTTTAAGAAAGCCCAAACCCTAATCTAAAGAAAAACCCACCTAAAAAAAGTTAAAAAAAACCTTGCACTAACCCCCGATGATCCACTTACACTTTTTTAAGTCCGGACATCCAGGCGGCAAAAAGTCTTCATCCAGGCGGCAAGGTCTATCTTCATCCAGGTGTCATCTTCTATCTTCATCCTGGTGGCATCTTCTATCTTCATCCCGGCGGCACGGAGCGGATCCATCCTTGAAGACATCCAGCTCAGAGCGTCCTCTTCATATGGTCACCGCCGTGCACTGGATCTTCAATGCAAGGGAGCCTTTTCAAAATGGCGTTCCTTGCATTCCTATTGGCTGATTTGATTCTTGAAATTTAAATCAGCCAATAGGAGGAGAGCTACTGAAATCCTATTGGCCGTTTAAATCAACCAATAGGATGAGAGCTACTGAAATCTAAATTGATTTGAATAGCCAATAGAATTTCATTAGCTCTCATTCTATTGGCTGTTTTGAACAGCCAATAGGATTTCAGTAGCTCTCATCCTATTGGCTGATTTGAATTTCAAGAATCAAATCAGCCAATAGGAATGCAAGGGACGCCATTTTGAAAAGGCTCCCTTGCATTGAAGATCCAGTGTAGAGGATGCTCTGCGCCGGATGTCTTCAAGGATGGATCCGCTCCATGCCGCCGGGATAAATATAGAAGACGCCGCCAGTATGAAGATAGAAGATGCCGCCTAGATGAAGATAGAAGATGCAGCCTGGATAAAGAATTCTCGCCGCCTGGATGAGGATGGATGTCCAGACTTCAGAAACTGTGAGTGGATCTTCGGGGGTTAGTGTTAGGGTTTTTTTAAACTTTTTTTGGCTGAGTTTTTTTTTGGATTAGGGTTTGGGATTTTTTAAAAGAGCTGAATGCCCTTTTAAGGGCAATGCCCATACAAATGCCATTTTCAGAGCAATGGGTAGCTTAGGTTTTTGTTAGAGTTAGTTTTTTTATTTTGGGGGGTTGGTTGGGCGTGGGTTTTATTGTTGGGGGTTCTTTGTATTTTTTTTAAGGTAAAAGAGCTGAATTCTTTAGGGCAATGCCCTACAAAAGGCCCTTTTAAGGGCTATTGGTAGTATATTGTAGGCTAGGGGGTGTTTTTATTTTGGGGGGCTTTTTATTTTTATAGGGCTATTAGATAAGGTGTAATTGTTTTTATTTCATTTGTTATTTTTTGTAATTTAGTATTTTTTATTTTTTATTATTTTAGACTTAAATTGTTTTAGTAGTGTTAGTTTTTTTATGTGTACTTAAGACGTGCGCAGCGAAAAAAATTTGTTTTGGTTAGTTTCGGACTGATTCAGATTTTTTTGAATTTTGTTTCGGATCTTTTCTAATTCGGATACATTTGAATTTATTTGTTTTCGGCTTTATTCGGATTCAAATAAATTCGGATGTATTTGGATGTATTCGTTTCGGATTTGATTCGTAAATTCAGAAGTTCGTATGTGTTATGTTGATTCAGATAGCTCCAAGTTACACAAACTGAATTATTTCACTGTTCTATCTCATTAAATCTCACTAAATTACATTTTTATACTGAATTGTAATTATAAATTTAATTTTTATACTGAATTGTGATTAGTCCATGGCCATTCGAATGTAATGAATAAATCCAAACTAATTTGTATTTATTCGTTACAAATGCAGTCAGATTAGTTTAGTTTTTTGCTAGGGTAATTCAGAAATTTGAATCGATTCGAATGTCCCAATTTGGTGAATTCGTCCGAATATCGATTCGGAACGAAACGAAACGCACATGTCTAGTGTAATTTAGTTTTTTTAATTGATAGTTATTTTAATTTTAAACTTAGTTTTTTTAAATTTCACAGGTAAGTTTTTATTTATTTTAAGATAGGGATATTGTAATTTTAATTTGAAGTAAGGAGGTGATAGGTTTAGGGGTTAATAGTTTAATTTATTAGTGGCAATGTGGGTGGCTGGTGGTTTAAGGGTTAATAGGTTTATTTAGTAGTGACGATGTGGGGGCTGGTGGTTTAGGGGTTAATAAGTTTAGTTAGTGGTGGCGGTGTCGGGGAGCGGCGGAATAGGGGTATGTGCAAGCAAGAATTCACAGCATAGGCATATATGTATTAGTGATTTGCTGATGGCAGTCACATGTTACAAGTTCAGACTAAGGGGCTAATTTATTATAAATGGCGGGCGGACATGATTCTCTGTAGCGAATCATGTCCGTCCGACATTGCTAAATGTCGACTGCGAAATGCTTGTGCAATGCCGCCCCCTGCACATTCATGGCCAATCAGCTGCTAACAGGAGGTGTCAATCATCCTGATCGTATCTGATCAGGATGATTGCAGTCCGTCACGTAAAAGGTGGCGGACAAGTTAAGGAGCGGCGGTCGTAGTAACTTAAGTTTCCAGTGAGCCGGAAACTACAGGGGTAGATTACAGCATCCGCTGCTTGGTAAATCTACCCCTAAGTGCTATTGCATTGTCTTTTTATCATGCATTTGTTAATTATGCAAATCTACTGTATTCACTGGTCTTTTAATCCTTAGCAACAAGTGTGGTTTTACTTAGTATCCGTAATAGCCAATGTTTTAAATTGTAAGCAATCCTTTAAGTCTGCTTGCTAGGTCAATAAAAAAAGTACTTAAAGGGACATGAAACACAATTTTTTTCTTTCATGATCTAGGTAGAGCATACATTTTTAAGCAACTTTACAGTTTTTCTTCATTCTCTTGGTATCATTTGTTGAAGGAGCAGCAATGCACTACTGGTTTCTAACTAAACACATGGTTGAGCCATGCAGCCACCAATCAGCAGCTAGAACCTAGGTACTTTGATGCTCCTGAGCTTACCTAGATAAACCTTTCAGCAAAAGGATAACAAAAGAAGGAAGCAAATAAAATAATATAAGTAAATTGGAAAGTTGTATGCTCTGTCTAAATCACAAATGTCTAATTATGATTTTACTGACCCTTTAAGCAGTTTTCATTCGTACTAACGTTTGATCAGTGAGCTTACAGCTCTGTTTGGGGATGTGGTTTTCCTTTTTAAGGGACGTTGTGGAGGACTATCAGTTGCTTAGATACCTCTCATGTAATCTCAGCATCCAGCCAATACGCAATACAGTGTGGGTGGGATCTGGCCTTAACGTTTATGTATACTGCGTTATTTGTTATGTAGTCACTCCCCCGTGTGTTGGTATCTCTCACCCCAAAACACACTATCTGAGAGTATTTAGACCTTCAACATTCGCCCTAAAACGTGCACTACTTCAGAAGCACTCAAAGAACCAAGGCATACCTCTTTTCACTTGCGCACAACAGTTAGCGCACCACTCATAATCTAGCCCTAAAGGGGCATTCCAGACAAATTCAATTGAACACAGGTGCATTTCTGTTTTAAATAGAACCTTGTTTTTTTCAATAAACACGTAATAGCAAAAAGGCTTCTAGTAAAAGATATTGCTGTTTCAAGAGTTTACTTAAGTATGCGCCGTACACCAGCATTTAGAACACAGCACTTGCTCGGAGACCCTATAAGCCACCACTGACTCTCTGAGCAGCTGCAGTATTTAAAATGCTGGTGCGCTAAGGATATCTATCTTTGCTTCACATGCACATGGAGAGAAAAATGCTAACACTAAAACAGTGATAACTTTTACTAGAAGCATTATTGCCAGTATGTTTATATTGTTAATATGTTCATATTCAAAGATGTAATTAATCTATACACATTTTTACTGGAATGTCCCATAAAATTTGTTTAATAAATATTGATCTTTTTTTTAAATTAAATATACAACTATGTTCACAGTAATATGCACAATGTATGAAATTGAAAAGGTCATTATTATTCAAAAACAGACACCTCTAAAATTTACATATATTTGGTTTTGCATTTTCCATATAAAATTAAAGAAATTTAGAATATTTGTAGTGTACTGAAAAATATTAGAAAACGATAATGTGTTCTTGAGGGTAGGTGGAACTGAAAGCAGCTAAGATCCAAACTGCAAAGCAATATCTTCTCCACATACACACATAAAGACCACTGCTCCATAACCTGTCCGCCTGCTTTGAGGCGGCTGACAGACATCGCCGAAAATCAACCCGATCCAATACGATTGGGTTGATTGACACCCCCTGCTGGGTTTTTTCCACTTTTCGTGCTCCATTGAAGACTATGGGGTCAATTTATTAAGCTCCGTATGGAGCTTGATGCCCTGTGTTTCCGGCGAGCCTTCAGACTGAAATATTTATTAAAAAATAACTTTTAATGTTTCTATTTAAAAAAAGAACAGCAACAAGAGATACAATGTTTGCTGCCCTACTGACATTAAAAACACTACAATACTTGTTGAAAAATCATCATAAGGTAAATGGATACAAATAAACACTTGAAAGGGTTAAACCTTGTAAGCAAGTGGTGATATGATATAATATGGTGACTAGGGGAAAGTAAGTTTGTGCATACAAATCTGTTATTCATACTTCTTTTACTATTTATTATTTATGAGCATATGTGTTCCCTATTAGCAGATATCTATAACATGAATCTTTATATGAGAACTGGCTGAATCACTCCTAAGTATGGGTACTATTGTTATTACAGAGTGGCATATATTTTTTATGTGTAAGGAGCTACAACTGCATTTTTCCATATGTATCTTCCATATACTTTTCCCTTGGTATATTATATAAACCAGGATATTTGGTACAGTCAGTTATGCCTAAGCAATATCCAGTGCAGCGAGCGAGCTGATGTACTTTCAGCAATACCATTCAATCTTGAACACTCGATTTTCAACTTTTATACATATGGACTACAGAGAACATTAAAACTAATGTTTTCAATTTACCTGTTTATTCTGTTAAATAACTTATAAATATACAAGTTACAATTGAACCCTGTTATAAACAGATGAACGTTTAATTATCATTATAAGTAGAAACAAATGTATACGATCCAAATTATCTATGTTCTCTTAGATCTGATCCTATAAATTCACAAGAACAGTTTCAATACTGGCATTTACGGGCATATCAATTCAGAGACACGGTATCACGTGATTCAGCAATAAGAGATTAACATCTCGGTCACACCAATGCCTTCTCTATTCTAATCAGCACAGCTAACCAATCGGATTCAAGGGTAGGGACTTAGTTTGAAATAAATATGAACAGTTTGCAGCCCCGAACACCCCTCTGAGGAAGTGTAAAGTGAAACGCGACCGCTCCAGGGGCTTCTTTGTTATTTTAACTTGCTCAATAATTGTTAATAATTATACTTACCTTAAAACTTGATACTTGTAAACTACTACCATTACCACATTCCTGGCGTAAAGCCAGGGTGGTGAGGGGAAGAGGGATAATATGTGTGCATAAATATTTAAGTTAAAAGATTACCGTTCTACCTAGTGTCGCCAACTGGCATGTATGCAATGATATTTGAACCTAGTAAAGCTATAATGTCACCATTTTAATACTAAGGTGTCGCCTATATGTTTATTATTAGTTTGTATCTGCTCACGGCCAGACAAACAATATTTCTCCAACATTGGTGTGTCCGGTCCACGGCGTCATCCTTACTTGTGGGATATTCTCTTCCCCAACAGGAAATGGCAAAGAGTCCCAGCAAAGCTGGTCACATGATCCCTCCTAGGCTCCGCCCACCCCAGTCATTCTCTTTGCCGTTGCACAGGCAACATCTCCACGGAGATGGTTAAGAGTTTTTTGGTGTTTAAATGTAGTTTTATTCTTCTATCAAGTGTTTGTTATTTTAAAATAGTGCTGGTATGTACTATTTACTCTGAAACAGAAAAGGATGAAGATTTCTGTTTGTAAGAGGAAGATGATTTTAGCAGACAGTAACTAAAATCGATTGCTGTTTCCACACAGGACTGTTGAGATGAAGTAACTTCAGTTGGGGGAAACAGTTAGCAGTCTTTTCTGCTTAAGGTATGACTAGCCATATTTCTAACAAGACCATGTAATGCTGGAAGGCTGTCATTTCCCCTCATGGGGACCGGTAAGCCATTTTCTTAGTCAAACATAAAAGATAAAAGGGCTTCAAAAAGGGCTTAAAAACTGGTAGACATTTTTCTGGGCTAAAACAATTGCTTTTCTAGACATATTATGCAGATTCTAACTAATTATTGGTATTATAATCTTGGGGAACGTTTAGAAAAACGGCAGGCACTGTGTTGGACACCTTTTTCAGACGGGGCCTTTCTAGTTATAGACAGAGCCTCATTCTGGGACTGTATAGGGGTTAAATGTAAAAACGGCTCCGGTTCCGTTAATTTAAGGGTTAAAGCTCTGAAATTTGGTGTGCAATACTTTTAATGCTTTAAGACACTGTGGTGAAATTTTGGTGAATTTTGAACAATTCATTCATACTTTTTCACATATTCAGTAATAAAGTGTTTTCAGTTTGAAATTTAAAGTGACAGTAACGGTTTTATTTTAAAACGTTTTTTGTGCTTTGTTGACAAGTTTAAGCCTGTTTAACATGTCTGTACCATCAGATAAGCTATGTTCTATATGTATGAAAGCCAATGTGTCTCCCCATTTAAATTTATGTGATAATTGTGCCATAGTGTCCAAACAAAGTAAGGACAGTAATGCAACAGATAATGATATTGCCCAAGATGATTCCTCAAATGAGGGGAGTAAACATGATACTACATGATCCCCTACTGTGTCTACACCAGTTATGCCCACACAGGAGGCCCCTAGTACATCTAGTGCGCCAATACTTATTACCATGCAACAATTAACGGCTGTAATGGATAACTCCATAGCAAATCTTTTATCCAAAATGCCTACTTATCAGAGAAAGCGCGATTGCTCTGTTTTAAACACTGAAGAGCAAGAGGACGCTGATGATAACTGTTCTGACATACCCTCACACCAATCTCAAGGGGCCATGAGGGAGGTTTTGTCTGATGGAGAAATTTCAGATTCAGGAAAAATTTCTCATCAAGCTGAACCTGATGTTGTGACATTTAAATTTAAATTAGAACATCTCCGCGCACTGCTTAAGGAGGTGTTATCTACTCTGGATGATTGTGACAATTTGGTCATTCCAGAGAAATTATGTAAGATGGACAAGTTCCTAGAGGTTCCGGTGCCCCCCGACGCTTTTCCTATACCCAAGCGGGTGGCGGACATAGTAAATAAAGAGTGGGAAAGGCCCGGCATACCTTTTGTTCCCCCCCCTATATTTAAGAAATTATTTCCTATAGTCGACCCCAGAAAGGACTTATGGCAGACAGTCCCCAAAGTCGAGGGGGCGGTTTCTACTCTAAACAAACGCACTACTATTCCTATCGAAGATAGTTGTGCTTTCAAAGATCCTATGGATAAGAAATTAGAGGGTTTGCTTAAAAAGATTTTTGTACAGCAAGGTTACCTTCTACAACCAATTTCATGCATTGTTCCTGTCACTACGGCAGCGTGTTTCTGGTTCGAGGAACTAGAAAAATCGCTCAGTAAAGAATCTTCGTATGAGGAGGTTATGGACAGAGTTCAAGCACTTAAATTGGCTAACTCTTTTGTTTTAGATGCCGCTTTGCAATTAGCTAGATTAGCGGCGAAAAATTCAGGGTTTGCTGTCGTGGCGCGCAGAGTGCTTTGGCTAAAGTCTTGGTCAGTGGATGTGTCTTCCAAGACAAAATTGCTTAACATTCCTTTCAAAGGTAAAACATTATTTGGACCTGATTTGAAAGAGATTATTTCAGACATCACTGGGGGAAAGGGCCACGCCCTCCCACAGGATAGGTCTTTTAAGGCTAATAATAAGCCTAATTTTCGTCCCTTTCGCAGAAACGGACCAGTCTCTAATTATGTATCCTCTAAGCAAGAGGGTAATACTTCACAACCCAAACCAGCCTGGAAACCAATGCAAGGCTGGAACAAGGGTAAGCAGGCCAAGAAGCCTACCACTGCTACCAAAACAGCATGAAGGGATAGCCCCCGATCCGGGACCGGATCTAGTGGGGGGCAGACTTTCTCTCTTTGCTCAGGCTTGGGCAAGAGATGTTCAGGATCCTTGGGCGCTAGAAATAGTTTCTCAAGGTTATCTCCTGGAATTCAAGGAACTACCCCCAAGGGGAAGGTTCCACAGGTCTCAATTATCTTCAAACCAAATAAAGAGACAGGCATTCTTACATTCTGTAGAAGACCTGTTAAAGATGGGAGTGATACATCCAGTTCCAATAAGAGAACAAGGAATGGGATTTTATTCCAATCTGTTCATAGTTCCCAAAAAAGAGGGAACATTCAGACCAATTTTGGATCTAAAGATCCTAAACAAATTTCTCAGGGTACCATCGTTCAAAATGGAAACTATTCGAACGATCCTACCTACTATCCAGGAAAATCAATTTATGACTACCGTGGATTTAAAGGATGTGTACCTACATATTCCTATCCACAAGGAACATCATCAGTTCCTAAGGTTCGCTTTTCTGGACAAGCATTACCAGTTTGTGGCACTTCCATTCGGATTAGCCACTGCTCCAAGGATTTTCACAAAGGTACTAGGGTCCCTTCTAGCGGTTCTAAGACCAAGGGGCATTGCAGTAGTACCTTACTTGGACGACATCCTGATTCAAGCGTCGTCCCTGTCAAAAGCAAAGGCTCATACGGACATCGTCCTAGCCTTTCTCAGATCTCACGGATGGAAGGTGAACAAAGAAAAAAGTTCTCTGTCCCCGTCAACAAGAGTTCCCTTCTTGGGAACAATAATAGATTCCTTAGAAATGAGGATTTTTCTGACAGAGGTCAGAAAATCAAAACTTCTAAGCTCTTGTCAAGTACTTCATTCTGTTCCTCGTCCTTCCATAGCGCAGTGCATGGAAGTAATAGGATTGATGGTTGCAACAATGGTCATAGTTCCTTTTGCACGAATTCATCTAAGACCATTACAACTGTGCATGCTCAGACAGTGGAATGGGGATTATACAGACTTGTCTCCGACGATTCAAGTAGATCAAAAGACCAGAGATTCACTCCGTTGGTGGCTGACCCTGGACAATCTGTCACAGGGAATGAGCTTCCGCAGACCAGAGTGGGTCATTGTCATGACCGACGCCAGCCTAGTGGGCTGGGGCGCGGTCTGGGAATCCCTGAAAGCTCAGGGTCTATGGTCTCGGGAAGAGTCTCTTCTCCCGATAAACATTCTGGAACTGAGAGCGATATTCAATGCTCTCAGAGCTTGGCCTCAACTAGCAAAGGCCAAATTCATAAGGTTTCAGTCAGACAACATGACGACCGTTGCATATATCAATCATCAGGGGGGAACAAGGACTTCCCTGGCGATGAAAGAAGTGACCAAGATAATTCAATGGGCGGAGGATCACTCCTGCCACTTGTCTGCGATCCACATCCCAGGAGTGGAAAATTGGGAAGCGGATTTTCTGAGTCGTCAGACATTCCATCCGGGGGAGTGGGAACTCCATTCGGAAATCTTTGCCCAAATAACTCAATTATGGGGCATTCCAGACATGGATCTGATGGCGTCTCGTCAGAACTTCAAGGTTCCTTGCTACGGGTCCAGATCCAGGGATCCCAAGGCGACCCTAGTAGATGCACTAGTAGCACCTTGGACCTTCAACCTAGCTTATGTATTCCCACCGTTTCCTCTCATCCCCAGGCTGGTAGCCAGGATCAATCAGGAGAGGGCCTCAGTGATCTTGATAGCTCCTGCGTGGCCACGCAGGACTTGGTATGCAGACCTGGTGAATATGTCATCGGCTCCACCATGGAAGCTACCTTTGAGACAGGACCTTCTTGTTCAGGGTCCATTCGAACATCCGACTCTGGTTTCCCTCCAACTGACGGCTTGGAGATTGAACGCTTGATTTTATCAAAGCGTGGGTTTTCAGATTCTGTAATAGATACTCTGATTCAGGCTAGAAAGCCTGTAACTAGAAAAATTTACCATAAAATATGGAAAAAATATATCTGTTGGTGTGAATCTAAAGGATTCCCATGGAACAAGATAAAAATTCCTAAGATTCTATCCTTTCTACAAGAAGGTTTGGAGAAAGGATTATCTGCAAGTTCTCTGAAGGGACAGATCTCTGCTTTATCTGTTTTACTTCACAAAAGACTGGCAGCTGTGCCAGATGTTCAAGCATTTGTTCAGGCTCTGGTTAGGATCAAGCCTGTTTACAGACCTTTGACTCCTCCCTGGAGTCTAAATCTAGTTCTTTCAGTTCTTCAAGGGGTTCCGTTTGAACCCTTACATTCCGTAGATATTAAGTTATTATCTTGGAAAGTTTTGTTTTTGGTTGCAATTTCTTCTGCTAGAAGAGTTTCAGAGTTATCTGCTCTGCAGTGTTCTCCGCCCTATCTGGTGTTCCATGCAGATAAGGTGGTTTTGCGTACTAAGCCTGGTTTTCTTCCGAAAGTTGTTTCCAACAAAAATATTAACCAGGAGATAGTTGTACCTTCTTTGTGTCCGAATCCAGTTTCAAAGAAGGAACGTTTGTTACACAATTTGGACGTAGTCCGTGCTCTAAAATTCTATTTAGAGGCTACTAAAGATTTCAGACAAACATCTTCCTTGTTTGTTGTTTATTCTGGTAAAAGGAGAGGTCAAAAAGCGACTTCTACCTCTCTTTCCTTTTGGCTTAAAAGCATTATTCGATTGGCTTATGAGACTGCCGGACGGCAGCCTCCTGAAAGAATCACAGCTCACTCCACTAGGGCTGTGGCTTCCACATGGGCCTTCAAGAACGAGGCTTCTGTTGACCAGATATGTAAGGCAGCGACTTGGTCTTCACTGCACACTTTTGCTAAATTTTACAAATTTGATACTTTTGCTTCTTCGGAGGCTATTTTTGGGAGAAAGGTTTTGCAAGCCGTGGTGCCTTCCATTTAGGTGACCTGATTTGCTCCCTCCCTTCATCCGTGTCCTAAAGCTTTGGTATTGGTTCCCACAAGTAAGGATGACGCCGTGGACCGGACACACCAATGTTGGAGAAAACAGAATTTATGCTTACCTGATAAATTACTTTCTCCAACGGTGTGTCCGGTCCACGGCCCCGCCCTGGTTTTTTAATCAGGTCTGATGAATTATTTTCTCTAACTACAGTCACCACGGTATCATATGGTTTCTCCTATATATATTTCCTCCTGTCCGTCGGTCGAATGACTGGGGTGGGTGGAGCCTAGGAGGGATCATGTGACCAGCTTTGCTGGGACTCTTTGCCATTTCCTGTTGGGGAAGAGAATATCCCACAAGTAAGGATGACGCCGTGGACCGGACACACCGTTGGAGAAAGTAATTTATCAGGTAAGCATAAATTCTGTTTTTAGATGGGATATTATCTATGCAGCATTTACATACAGTAGGTATTTAAGGACTGCATATATGCATCGATCCCTCTAATTGGGCATAACTGATTGAGAGATATTACACAGTTTTTAGGCTTTAGGCGTAAAGGAACATTGGCCCCTTTTTACTGATGTCAGTATTCATTTCATTTTACTCACCTTGGGATTTCAACGTGCTAGTATAACAGTGCAGAGCACTAGCGGTGAACTAGAATTTGTATACACAAACTTACTTTCCCCTTGTCACCATATTATATCATATCACCACTTGCTTAAAAGGTTTGATGCTTTCAAGTGTTTATTTGTAAATGGTTACCTTATGATAATTTTTCAACAAGTATTGTAGTGTTTTTAATATCAGTAGGGCAGCAAACGTATCTCTTGTTGCTACTAAGTTTGAATTTATCTATGTTTGTGCCAAAGGCAATCTTGCTTCCTATATTTATAGGTTATGAATACATTTTCCTAAATGCCTAAGCACAACTACCTGTTATGACCTATGATATAAAAAATGCAATAAACAAGGTCTACAGTTGGTAAATATTAGTATACATTGTACAATCTCTGTACCTTACAGCATAAATATACTTACAATGAAGGTATGAGAAGTTGCATGTGCTGCAACTTCTCATACCTTAATTGTAAGGTAATAATGATGTAAGGTAATGTCATTGTAAGGTAATGATGGTGGTGATAATCTTCTCAACAAGTGTTGCCAGTAGTGAATAAAGATATGTATCTTTCTTCACTACTGACAACACTTGTTGAGAAGATTATTATTTTATAACAGTATATTCAGGTGCCTTATTTTTGCATCAAATTATCCTATTTGCCCAATTGTCTCATAAAAGAAAGCTGCTGTGCTTCTGGATGACATATCATAGAGCATACATCTCACTTTTTGCTAACACTGCTCTCATCACATCTCTTCTGGCTTTATAAGCTAGGCTTCGTTGGTTTTTGTTAAGTTCAATTTGCTCTTTTAAATTTCTATACTCAGAATTAAGGACCAGATTCCGAGTGGAGCACAAACATTTGCGTGCAAGCGAAATCGTTTTTTCGCATTTGTTAAAGGGTAAGCGCGTCCTCAGAGCTGTGATTAACTGTTTTGCAAAACAAAAAAGTGTCACAAAACACATAAAAAATACATTACAATGTACACTTACAATCATAATAACACCATCTAATAAAAATGATTGCAAAAAAAATTGCACAAGAAAGTTATAAGGGCTGAAGCATATGAGGTTTCAGATGTTAGAGAAAAAAAAGGCAGGCAAAGAGCTTTAACATTGAGATACAAACAGTACATATTCATCTCTAAAGATAGATATGCATGTATATATAAATGTCTATATATGTGTACATATGTATTTATGTATTTACAGACATATATACACATATAAGCACAAAAATACATATGTATACATATATAGACATATATATAACTGTTTATATATATATATATATATATATATATATATTATTAATATTATTATATGAATTTCCAGACATATATACACATATAAACACAAAAATACATATGCATTGGAGCCCTTTGCAGTTAAAGGGACAGTAAACCTAAAAAATAATGTTATATAATTCTGCACATAGTGCAGAATTATATAACATTATTTTACTGCTATAGTAATAAAACCCTTTTTTCCCTTTTAATATTTAAAAAACATGCCGCTTTTACAGACCCGCTCTCTGCTCTCTGCTGAGCGGGTCTGTTTTTTTTAGTCAGCGCATCGGGCCAGCTGTATAGTCACAGACCAGCCCGACCGCGCCATAAGATTAAGTGCAGCTCGCTCCTGTGACTATGTGCAGAATTATATAACATTATTTTTAGGTTTACTGACACTTTAAGTAGCTGAAAACACGAACAATCATATTTATGCAATATTCATATTTAATAAAGTGTTATAGTGTGCATTTACTGTACAGATTTAACATTCCACTGTTCTTCACATAGGGGAATATGTTCTAAGTATTTTTAACTATATATTTTGTATATATATATATATATGTATATATATATATATATATATATATATATATATATATATACACTCACTGGGTACTTAGGTACACCTTGCTAGTACCAGGCTGGACTCCCCTTTGCCGCCAGAACTGCCTTAATTCTTTATGGCATAGATTTAACAAGGTGTTAGAAACATTCCTCAAACATTTTGGTCCATATTGACATGATAGCATCAAGCAGTTAATGCAGATTTGTCAGCTGCACATCCATGATGCAAATCTCCACCACATCCCAAAGGTGCTCTTTTGGATTGAGATCTGGTGACTGTGGAGGCAATTAGAGTAGGTGAACTCATTGTCATGTTCAAGAAATCAGTTTGAGATGATTTGAGCTTTGTGACATGGTGCATTATCCTGCTTGGAAGTAGCCATCAGTAGTCATAAAGGGATAGACATGGTTTTTCCAATATTCTATTGTCCAATTTTGGTGAGCCTGTGCAAATTGTAGCCTCAGTTTCCTTTTCTTAGCTAACAGGAGTGGCACCCGGTGTGGTCTTCTGCTGTTGTAGACCATCTGCTTCAAGGTTCGACGTCTTTATGCATACCTTGGTTGTAACGAGTGGTTGTTTGAGTTACTCTTGCCTTTCTGTCATCTTGAACCAGTCTGCCCATTCTCCTCTGACCTCTGACATCAACAAAGCATTGCCGTCCACACAACTGCCGCTCACTGGATATTTTCTCTTTTTCGGACCATTCTCTTTAAACCCTAGAGATAGTTGTGTGTGAAAATCCCAGTAGATCAGCAGTTTTTGAAATACTCAGACCAGCCCATCTGGCACTAACAACTATTCCACATTCAGCGTCACCTAAATCCCCTCTCTTCCCTATTCTGATGCTCGGTTTGAACTTCAGCAAGTCATCTTCACCTCGTCTAGATGCCTAAATGCATTGAGTTGCTGCCATGTGATTGGCTGATTAGCTATTTTGTTACCAATACCAAGCCAGGTATTAATAAAGTGGCAGGTGAGTATATATATATATATATATATATATATATATATATATATATAAAATTATAATAGATATATACGTTACCAAATAACCATCTAGAAATATTTATTCATAAATAAATAGAACATACTGCTATGTGAAGAACATTGGAATTGGTAATATTTAAATTTTCATGTCAGGTTAGTGCACTCATGTTTGAGTGCGAGTAAGAGAGTAAAGTTTTTTTCCATTTTTCGTGCTCCATTGAAGACTATGGGGTCAATTTATCAAGCTCCGTATGGAGCTTGATGCCCCCATGTTTATACACACAGACAATAAAAGTCAGTGAAAACACAAATTATTAATTAATGCACACTCCAGTAAAAAATTACTAATATCAATGCAATACATACATGAAAAGCATAAAAAAACAAGAAAGACATAAAAGTAAAATAAAAGTTCTGTAAAATCTTATCCTTAAGTGGAAATATCCGGTTTCGTCCTTCACACTTGAGAGAAACGGCTTCTCGTATTGGAAAAAGCCCTCCGCTACCCAGATGAGAGTTGAAAGAAGAAGTATAAAATCTAAGGATACAAGCGCACACAGAAACTCTTCATGGTGTAGATTGTTTAATGTTAACCAAATAGTAAAAACATACACAGTCCCCCTGAGAAATGGCTACTCACAGACTGTAACCTCAATCAGTATGAGGTAAGGTATACGTGCTAAATAAAATCAGATTCATTGTCCAGACTAGGCAATTCTGGAGTAGGGCTGAACTCAAAGCAGGTTACCTCCTTAGAAGATTTGCCAAGTAAATAAAATCCAAACTCTTAAAAGGCACGGTTACTACAAACACAAAGTGTCCAAAGTTTAAAACACACTCGAGTGCCACAAACAGAGTGGTAAGTCAAACAGTGTGTCTTTCAGTGCGATGTAAGGTGGGCATGGCCTAATGCATTTCACAAATTGTGTCCGCTTCATCAGAGGCTTGATAGACACTAGACATGTGCGGTTCGTTTCGGATTAATTCGGAAATTCGGTAAATTCGGTAAATTCGGAGATTCGGATCGATTCGGATTTCCGAATTAAAATACTTCCGAATCTACCGAATGAATCCGAAATAGCTGCCGTATCTCCGAATAAATCCGAATTAGCTCGGTAAAATTCGGCATTTCCCCATAGGAAACAATGGGAGTTTCGGCTGAAAAAAAAACTAACACCGCAGCCCCATTGTTTCCTATGGGGAAACACTAAGTCTGCACCTAACACCCTAACATGTACCCCGAGTCTCTAAACACCCCTAATCTGACACTTATTAACCCCTAATCTGCTGCCTCCGCTATCGCTGACACCTGCATTATTTTATTAACCCCTAATCTGCCGACCCGATATCGCCGCCGCCTACATTATAGCTATTAACCCCTAATCTGCTGTCCCTAACACCGCCGACCCCTACATTATAGTTATTAACCCCTAATCTGCCTCCCCCAACGTCGCCGCAATCTAACTACAAGTATTAACCCCTAATCTGCCGACCGAATATCGCCGCCGCCTACATTATAACTATTAACCCCTAACCTGCTGTCCCTAACACCGCCGACCCCTACATTATAGTTATTAACCCCTAATCTGCCTCCCCCAACGTCGCCGCAATCTAACTACAAGTATTAACCCCTAATCTGCCGACCGAATATCGCCGCCGCCTACATTATAACTATTAACCCCTAACCTGCTGTCCCTAACACCGCCGACCCCTACATTATAGTTATTAACCCCTAATCTGCCTCCCCCAACGTCGCCGCAATCTAACTATAAGTATTAACCCCTAATCTGCTGACCCGATATCGCCGCCGCCTACATTATAGCTATTAACCCCTAACCTGCTGTCCCTAACACCGCCGACCCCTACATTATAGTTATTAACCCCTAATCTGCCTCCCCCCAACGTCGCCGCAATCTAACTACAAGTATTAACCCCTAATCTGCCGACCGCAAATCGCCGCCACTATAATAAATGTATTAACCCCTAAACCGCCGCACTCCCGCCTCGCAAACACTATAATACATTTTATTAACCCCTAATCTGCCCTCCCTAACATCGCCGCCACCTACCTACAATTATTAACCCCTAATCTCCCGCCCCCATCGTCGCCGCTACTATAATAAGGTTATTAACCCCTAAACCTAAATCTAACCCTAACACTAACACCCACTAACTTAAATATAATTTAAATAAAACGAAATAAGTTTACTATAGTTAAATAAATGAATCCTATTTAAAACTAAAGACTTACCTGTAAAATAAACCCTAAGATAGCTGCAATATAACTAATAGTTACATTGTAGCTATTTTAGCATTTATTTTTATTTTACAGGCAACTTTGTATTTATTTTAACTAGGTACAATAGTTATTAAATAGTTAATAACTATTTAATAACTACCTAGCTAAAATAAATACAAATTTACCTGTAAAATAAATCCTAACCTAAGTTACACTAACACCTAACACTACACTATCATTAAATTAACTAAATAAATGAATCATATTTAAAACAAAATACTTACCTGTAAAATAAACCCTAATATAGCTGCAATATAACTAATAGTTACATTGTAGCTATTTTAGCATTTATATTTATTTTACAGACAACTTTGTATTTATTTTAACTAGGTACAATAGCTATTAAATAGTTATTGACTAATTAATAGCTACCTAGTTAAAATAATTACAAAATTACCTGTAAAATAAATCCTAACCTAAGTTACAATTAAACCTAACACTACACTGTCATTAAATAAATTAACTACAATTATCTACAATTAAATAAACTAAAGTACAAAACCCCCCCACTAAATTACAAAAAATAAAAAAATATTACAAGAATTTTAAACTAATTACACCTAATCTAAGCCCCCTAATAAAATAACAAAGCCCCCCAAAATAAAAAAAAATGCCCTACCCTATACTAAATTACAAAAGTTAACAGCTCTATTACCTTACCAGCCCTGAACAGGGCCCTTTGCGGGGCATGCCCCAAAGAAAACAGCTCTTTTGCCTGTAAAAAAAAAACACAATCCCCCCCCCACATTACAACCCACCACCCACATACCCCTACTCTAACCCAAACCCCCCTTAAATAAACCTAACACTACCCCCCTGAAGATCTCCCTACCTTGAGTCGTGTTCACCCAGCCGGGCCGAAGTCTTCATCCGATGGGGCAGAAGAGGACATCCAGACCGGCAGAAGTCTTCATCCAAGCGGGGCAAGAAGAGGTCTTCCATCCATCAGAAAAGTACAAAAAAACAAACAAACACTAAATTAGCAAAAATAATAAAATATTACAATAATTTTAAACTAATTACACCTAATCTAAGCCCCATACTAGCTATTAATATAGCTACAATATAACTAATAGTTACATTGTAGCTATTTTAGGATTTATATTTATTTTACAGGCAACTTTGTATTTATTTTAACTAGGTACAATAGCTATTAAATAGTTAATAACTACCTAGCTAAAATAAATACAAATTTACCTGTAAAATAAACCCTAACCTAAGTTACAATTACACCTAACACTACACTGTCATTAAATTAACTAAATAAATTAATCCTATATAAAACTAAATACTTACCTGTAAAATAAACCCTAATATAGCTACAATATAACTAATAGTTACATTGTAGCTATTTTAGCATTTATATTTATTTTACAGGCAACTTTGTATTTATTTTAACTAGGTACAATAGCTATTAAATAGTTATTGACTAATTAATAGCTACCTAGTTAAAATAATTACAAAATTACCTGTAAAATAAATCCTAACCTAAGTTACTATTAAACCTAACACTACACTATCATTAAATAAATTAACTACAAGTACCTACAATTAAATACAATGAAATAAACTAAACTAAAGTACAAAAAAAAAAACACTAAATTACAAAAAATAAAAAAAATTACAAGAATTTTAAACTAATTACACCTAATCTAAGCCCCCTAATAAAATAACAAAGCCCCCCAAAATAAAAAAAATGCCCTACCCTATACTAAATTACAAAAGTAATCAGCTCTATTACCTTACCAGCCCTTAAAAGGGCCTTTTGCGGGGGCATGCCCCAAAGAAAACAGCTCTTTTGCCTGTAAAAAAAACACAATCCCCCCCCCCCACATTACAACCCACCACCCACATACCCCTACTCTAACCCAAACCCCCCTTAAATAAACCTAACACTACCCCCCTGAAGATCTCTCTACCGTGTCTTCACCCAGCCGGGCCGAAGTCTTCATCCGATGGGGCAGAAGAGGACATCCAGACCGGCAGAAGTCTTCATCCAAGCGGGGCAAGAAGAGGTCTTCCATCCATCAGAAGTCTTGATCCAGGCGGCATCTTCTCTGTTCATCCATCCGGAGCGGAGCGGCAGCATCCTGAAGACATCCCACGCAGAGCATCCTCTTCTTTCTTGATCCGACGACTAGGTGACTGTACCTTTAAGTGACGTCATCCAAGATGGCGTCCCTTGAATTCCGATTGGCTGATAGGATTCTATCAGCCAATCGGAATTAAGGTAGGAAAAATCTGATTGGCTGATTTAATCAGCCAATCAGATTCAAGTTCAATCCGATTGGCTGATGGAATCAGCCAATCAGATTGACCTCGCATTCTATTGGCTGTTCCGATCAGCCAATAGAATGCGAGCTCAATCTGATTGGCTGATTGGATCAGCCAATCGGATTGAACTTGAATCTGATTGGCTGATTGAATCAGCCAATCAGATTTTTCCTACCTTAATTCCGATTGGCTGATAGAATCCTATCAGCCAATCGGAATTCAAGGGACGCCATCTTGGATGACGTCACTTAAAGGTACAGTCACCTAGTCGTCGGATCAAGAAAGAAGAGGATGCTCTGCGTGGGATGTCTTCAGGATGCTGCCGCTCCGCTCCGGATGGATGAACAGAGAAGATGCCGCCTGGATGAAGACTTCTGATGGATGGAAGACCTCTTCTTGCCCCGCTTGGATGAAGACTTCTGCCGGTCTGGATGTCCTCTTCTGCCCCATCGGATGAAGACTTCGGCCCGCTGGGTGAAGACACGGTAGAGAGATCTTCAGGGGGGTAGTGTTAGGTTTATTTAAGGGGGCTTTGGGTTAGAGTAGGAGTATGTGGGTGGTGGGTTGTACTGTGGGGGGGGGTATTGTGTTTTTTTTTACAGGCAAAAGAGCTGTTTTCTTTGGGGCATGCCCCCGCAAAAGTCCCTTTTAAGGGCTGGTAAGGTAATAGAGCTGATTACTTTTGTAATTTAGTATAGGGTAGGGCATTTTTTTATTTTGGGGGGCTTTGTTATTTTATTAGGGGGCTTAGATTAGGTGTAATTAGTTTAAAATTCTTGTAATTTTTTTTATTTTTTGTAATTTAGTGTTTGTTTTTTTTGTACTTTAGTTTAGTTTATTTCATTGTATTTAATTGTAGGTACTTGTAGTTAATTTATTTAATGATAGTGTAGTGTTAGGTTTAATAGTAACTTAGGTTAGGATTTATTTTACAGGTAATTTTGTAATTATTTTAACTAGGTAGCTATTAATTAGTCAATAACTATTTAATAGCTATTGTACCTAGTTAAAATAAATACAAAGTTGCCTGTAAAATAAATATAAATGCTAAAATAGCTACAATGTAACTATTAGTTATATTGTAGCTATATTAGGGTTTATTTTACAGGTAAGTATTTAGTTTTATATAGGATTAATTTATTTAGTTAATTTAATGACAGTGTAGTGTTAGGTGTAATTGTAACTTAGGTTAGGGTTTATTTTACAGGTAAATTTGTATTTATTTTAGCTAGGTAGTTATTAACTATTTAATAGCTATTGTACCTAGTTAAAATAAATACAAAGTTGCCTGTAAAATAAATATAAATCCTAAAATAGCTACAATGTAACTATTAGTTATATTGTAGCTATATTAATAGCTAGTAGGGGGCTTAGATTAGGTGTAATTAGTTTAAAATTATTGCAATATTTTATTATTTTTGCTAATTTAGTGTTTGTTTGTTTTTTTGTACTTTTCTGATGGATGGAAGACCTCTTCTTGCCCCGCTTGGATGAAGACTTCTGCCAGTCTGGATGTCCTCTTCTGCCCCATCGGATGAAGACTTCGGCCCGGCTGGGTGAACACGACTCAAGGTAGGGAGATCTTCAGGGGGGTAGTGTTAGGTTTATTTAAGGGGGGTTTGGGTTAGAGTAGGGGTATGTGGGTGGTGGGTTGTAATGTGGGGGGGGGATTGTGTTTTTTTTTACAGGCAAAAGAGCTGTTTTCTTTGGGGCATGCCCCGCAAAAGGCCCTGTTCAGGGCTGGTAAGGTAATAGAGCTGTTAACTTTTGTAATTTAGTATAGGGTAGGGCATTTTTTTTATTTTGGGGGGCTTTGTTATTTTATTAGGGGGCTTAGATTAGGTGTAATTAGTTTAAAATTCTTGTAATATTTTTTTATTTTTTGTAATTTAGTGGGGGGGGGTTGTACTTTAGTTTAGTTTTTTAATTGTATTTAATTGTAGGTACTTGTAGTTAATTTATTTAATGATAGTGTAGTGTTAGGTTTAATTGTAACTTAGGTTAGGATTTATTTTACAGGTAATTTTGTAATTATTTTAACTAGGTAGCTATTAAACAGTAAATATCTATTTAATAGCTATTGTACCTAGTTAAAATAAATACAAAGTTGCCTGTACAATAAATATAAATGCTAAAATAGCTACAATGTAACTATTAGTTATATTGCAGCTATATTAGGGTTTATTTTACAGGTAAGTCTTTAGTTTTATATAGGATTCATTTATTTAGTTAATTTAATGATAGTGTAGTGTTAGGTGTAATTGTAACTTAGGTTATGATTTATTTTACAGGTAAATTTGTATTTATTTTAGCTAGGTAGTTATTAAATAGTTATTAACTATTTAATAGCTATTGTACCTAGTTAAAATAAATACAAAGTTGCCTGTAAAATAAATATAAATCCTAAAATAGCTACAATGTAACTATTAGTTATATTGAAGCTATATTAATAGCTAGTAGGGGGCTTAGATTAGGTGTAATTAGTTTAAAATTATTGTAATATTTTATTATTTTTTGTAATTTAGTGTTTGTTTGTATTTTGGTACTTGTATGATGGATGGAAGACCTCTTCTTGCCCAGCTTGGATGAAGACTTCTGCCGGTCTGGATGTCCTCTTCTGCCCCATCGGACAGGGCCGGATTTACATCTCAGGTGCCTGTAGGCACAAAAACCTGAAGCGCCCCCCCACCCCCCCACCCCCCCTAGAAAAAAGTGGAAAAAATGAGGACTTTTTTTTATTATTATTTAGGACAACTAAAAATAAATATTAGATGTAAAATTACATTTTCCCTTTTATGGAGATACACAAATACACACACCAATTGCAATATTTGTTGTAATGGAAGCTACACCAAAAATCAATATTCACTTGACTCAAATGGCCATACAATTTCTATTATGTATAACAAAAACAAATCATGTTAAACTTTTAATGCAAAATATTCTAAAGAAAACCCTATTTAAAGGGACATCAAATGTGACAGTTTGCTGGGCATTTTATTATTGCACTAGTGCTTGCAGAGAAGTGTGTTAGCCTCTTGCAAAAGAGTTAAACACATAGTCAATGTCAGTTCTGAGACAGCAATACACATCTGTGCAGACCCAGATGGGCTCATAGGACATGTTTATTGACAAGCCATTAGTGTATTGCTTTTCTGGAGATGACTTTGACTATGTGCTTAACATTTTGTTGGAGTCAAACACAGTTTTGTGTAAACAATAGCAATATTAAAACTAGCAGCATGCAAGCTCATCACCATCAACAACCTGTGCAGCCAGTGGAAGAAAATATAAAATGTAGGGAAAAAAATCTTGTAAACTCTGATATTTTTGGTACAAACACACACAGATGTTACATTTATTTTGTTCTGAAATATAAATATCATATGATGTTGCTCTCAAAGGAAAACATGGAATGTTGTAGATTATATGTAATCCAGGGGTCAACAAATGTGTTTAAAATTAGAATTTAGAAATTCAATGGGAGGGGTTTAGTTTTAATCTTTGCCCCTCTCTCCTTCATGGCTCCCTCAACTGCTGTAACATATTCCCAATGAAACACTCGACTTTGTAGGCACCTGGCAGCACAATTCTTACTAAAATAAATGCCCTCATAAAAAAAAAAAAAAAAAAAAAAAAAAAATTTTTTTTTTTTTTTTTTTTTTTTTTTATTATTGACAGGCAGGCGCCCCTCACTGCAAGGCGCCTGTAGGCACATGCCTACTGTGCCTAATGGGAAATCCGGCCCTGCCATCGGATGAAGACTACGGCCCGGCTGGGTGAACACGACTCAAGGTAGGGAGATCTTCAGGGGGGTAGTGTTAGGTTTATTTAAGGGGGGTTTGGGTTAGAGTAGGGGTATGTGGGTGGTGGGTTGTAATGTGGGGGGGGGATTGTGTTTTTTTTTTTACAGGCAAAAGAGCTGTTTTCTTTGGGGCATGCCCCGCAAAGGGCCCTGTTCAGGGCTGGTAAGGTAATAGAGCTGTTAACTTTTGTAATTTAGTATAGGGTAGGGCATTTTTTTTATTTTGGGGGGCTTTGTTATTTTATTAGGGGGCTTAGATTAGGTGTAATTAGTTTAAAATTCTTGTAATATTTTTTTATTTTTTGTAATTTAGTGTTTGTTTGTTTTTGTAATTTAGTGGGGGGGTTTTGTACTTTAGTTTATTTAATTGTAGATAATTGTAGGTACTTGTAGTTAATTTATTTAATGACAGTGTAGTGTTAGGTTTAATTGTAACTTAGGTTAGGATTTATTTTACAGGTAATTTTGTAATTATTTTAACTAGGTAGCTATTAATTAGTCAATAACTATTTAATAGCTTTTGTACCTAGTTAAAATAAATACAAAGTTGCCTGTAAAATAAATATAAATGCTAAAATAGCTACAATGTAACTATTAGTTATATTGCAGCTATATTAGGGTTTATTTTACAGGTAAGTATTTTGTTTTAAATATGATTCATTTATTTAGCTAATTTAATGATAGTGTAGTGTTAGGTGTTAGTGTAACTTAGGTTAGGATTTATTTTACAGGTAAATTTGTATTTATTTTAGCTAGGTAGTTATTAAATAGTTAATAACTATTTAATAACTATTGTACCTAGTTAAAATAAATACAAAGTTGCCTGTAAAATAAAAATAAATGCTAAAATAGCTACAATGTAACTATTAGTTATATTGCAGCTATCTTAGGGTTTATTTTACAGGTAAGTCTTTAGTTTTAAATAGGATTCATTTATTTAACTATAGTAAACTTATTTCGTTTTATTTAAATTATATTTAAGTTAGGGGGTGTTAGTGTTAGGGTTAGATTTAGGTTTAGGGGTTAATAACCTTATTATAGTAGCGGCGACGATGGGGGCGGGAGATTAGGGGTTAATAATTGTAGGTAGGTGGCGGCGATGTTAGGGAGGGCAGATTAGGGGTTAATAAAATGTATTATAGTGTTTGCGAGGCGGGAGTGCGGCGGTTTAGGGGTTAATACATTTATTATAGTGGCGGCGATTTGCGGTCGGCAGATTATGGGTTAATACTTGTAGTTAGATTGCGGCGACGTTGGGGGGAGGCAGATTAGGGGTTAATAACTATAATGTAGGGGTCGGCGGTGTTAGGGACAGCAGGTTAGGGGTTAATAGCTATAATGTAGGCGGCGGCGATATTCGGTCGGCAGATTAGGGGTTAATACTTATAGTTAGATTGCGGCAACGTTGGGGGAGGCAGATTAGGGGTTAATAACTATAATGTAGGGGTCGGCGGTGTTAGGGACAGCAGATTAGGGGTTAATAGCTATAATGTAGGCGGCGGCGATATCGGGTCGGCAGATTAGGGGTTAATACTTGTAGTTAGATTGCGGCGACGTTGGGGGAGGCAGATTAGGGGTTAATAACTATAATGTAGGGGTCGGCGGTGTTAGGGACAGCAGATTAGGGGTTAATAGCTATAATGTAGGCGGCGGCGATATCGGGTCGGCAGATTAGGGGTTAATACTTGTAGTTAGATTGCGGCGACGTTGGGGGGGGCAGATTAGGGGTTAATAACTATAATGTAGGGGTCGGCGGTGTTAGGGACAGCAGATTAGGGGTTAATAGCTATAATGTAGGCGGCGGCGATATCCGATCGGCAGATTAGGGGTTAAATAATGTTATTATAGGGTTTGCGATGTGGGGGGGGCCTCGGTTTAGTGGTTCATAGGTAGTTTATGGGTGTTAGTGACTTAGTGTACTAAATGGGTGTTAGTGTACTAAAAACATACCGAATTTCGGAACGGAATAGAACCGAATTCAGCCGAATCCGAATAAATCCGAAACGAATTTATTCGGATCCGAATAAATCCGAAACGAATTTATTCAAATTTTGCCGAATCAGATTCGATCCGAAACGAAATTCTAAAAGTCCGAATCGATCCGAACCGAAAACGAACCGAATTTTTTAGCGGTGCACATGTCTAATAGACACCCACCTTACTTGTTGTCTATTTATAATGAACAAACAAGTATGATCACACCTCCAGTATTTCCCTACTTCACAGGATGACAACGCCTCCACCGCTGCCAAGTTAACTATGCATAAGATACAATTAGATACTAATACAACACTTTGGCCTAGATTTGGAGTTTTGCGTTAGAAGGGGTGCGTTAGCTACGCGTGCTTTTTTTTGGCCGCACCTTTTAAATACCGCTGGTATTTAGAGTTCACAGAATGGCTGCGTTAGGCTCCAAAAAAGGAGCGTAGAGCATAATTTACCGACACTGCAACTCTAAATACCAGCGGTGCTTACGGACGCGGCCAGCTTCAAAAACGTGCTCGTGCACGATTCCCCCATAGGAAACAATGGGAAAGTTTGAGCTGAAAAAAAACCTGCAAAAAAGCAGTGTTCAGCTCCTAACGCGGCCCCATTGTTTCCTATGGGGAAACTCTTCCTAAGTCTGCACCTAACACTCTAACATGTACCCCGAGTCTAAACACCCCTAACCTTACACTTATTAACCCCTAATCTGCCACCCCCGCTATCGCTGACCCCTGCATTTTATTATTAACCCCTAATCTGCCGCTCCGTACACCGCCGCCACCTACATTATCCTTATGTACCCCTAATCTGCTGCCCCTAACACCGCCGACCCCTATATTATATTTATTAACCCCTAATCTGCCCCCCACAACGTCGCCGCCAGCTACCTACAATAATTAACCCCTAATCTGCCGACCGGACCTCACCGCTACTATAATAAAGTTATTAACCCCTAATCCGCCTCACTCCCGCCTCAATAACCCTATAAGAAATAGTATTAACCCCTAATCTGCCCTCCCTAACATCGCCGACACCTAACTTCAAGTATTAACCCCTAATCTGCCGACTGGACCTCACCGCTACTCTAATAAATGTATTAACCCCTAAAGCTAAGTCTAACCCTAACACTAACACCCCCCTAAATTAAATATAATTTTATTCTAACGAAATAAATTAAATCTTATTAAATAAATTATTCCTATTTAAACCCTAATATAGCTACAATATAAATTATAATTACATTGTAGCTATTTTAGGAATTATATTTATTTTACAGGCAACTTTGTATTTATTTTAACCAGGTACAATAGCTATTAAATAGTTAATAACTATTTAATAGCTACCTAGTTAAAATAATTACAAAATTACCTGTAAAATAAATCCTAACCTAAGTTACAATTAAACCTAACACTACACTATCAATAAATTACTTAAATAAAATACCTACAATTATCTACAATTAAACCTAACACTACACTATCAATAAATTAATTAAATAAAATACGTACAAATAAATACAATTAAATAAACTAACTAAAGTACAAAAAATAAAAAAGAACTAAGTTACAAAAAATAAAAAAATATTTACAAACATTAGAAAAATATTACAACAATTTTAAACTAATTACACCTACTCTAAGCCCCCTAATAAAATAACAAAGCCCCCCAAAATAAAAAAATACCCTACCCTATTGTAAAATTAAAATAGAAAAGCTCTTTTACCTTACCAGCCCTTAAAAGGGCCATTTGCGGGGCATGCCCCAAAGAATTCAGCTCTTTTGCCTGGGAAAAAAAACATACAATACCCCCCCCCCCAACATTACAACCCACCACCCACATACCCCTAATCTAACCCAAACCCCCCTTAAATAAACCTAACACTAAGCCCCTGAAGATCTTCCTACCTTATCTTCACCACACCGGGTACCACCGATCGGTCCTGGCTCCGATGTCTTGATCCAAGCCCAAGCGGGGGGCTGAAGACATCCATCCTCCGTCTGAACTCTTGATCCAAGCGGCGGCTGAAGAAGTCATTCTTCGGGCAGAAGTCTTCATCCTATCCGGGCAGAAGAAGACATCCGGACCGGCAAACATCTTCATCCAGGCGGCATCTTCTATGTTCTTCCATCCGATGACGAGCGGCTCATCTTGAAGACCTCCAGCGCGGATCCATCCTCTTCTTCCGACGACTAGACAACGAATGAAGGTTCCTTTAAGGGACGTCATCCAAGATGGCGTCCCTCGAATTCCGATTGGCTGATAGGATCAGCCAATCGGAATTAAGGTAGGAAAATTCTGATTGGCTGATGGAATCAGCCAATCAGATTCAAGTTCAATCCGATTGGCTGATTGGATCAGCCAATCAGATTGAGCTCACATTATATTGGCTGATCGGAACAGCCAATAGAATGCAAGCTCAATCTGATTGGCTGATCCAATCTGATTGGCTGATTCCATCAGCCAATCAGAATTTTCCTACCTTAATCGTTATATTGTAGCTATATTAGGGTTTATTTTACAGGTAAGTATTTAGCTTTAAATAGGAATTTATTTAATAAGATTTAATTTATTTAGTTAGAATAAAATTATATTTAATTTAGGGGGGTGTTAGTGTTAGACTTAGCTTTAGGGGTTAATACATTTATTAGAGTAGCGGTGAGGTCCGGTCGGCAGATTAGGGGTTAATACTTGAAGTTAGGTGTCGGCGATGTTAGGGAGGGCAGATTAGGGGTTAATACTATTTCTTATAGGGTTATTGAGGCGGGAGTGAGGCGGATTAGGGGTTAATAACTTTATTATAGTAGCGGTGAGGTCCGGTCAGCAGATTAGGGGTTAATTATTGTAGGTAGCTGGCGGCGACGTTGTGGGGGGCAGATTAGGGGTTAATAAATATAAAGCAAAGACACACTGTTGCAAAACTGTGTATATACACCATAAGGAATGTAATCACTTAACCTTTTTGCTGTGTGCAACTCAAACAGTCTGTTGTTTTTTCAAATGGGTTTATAGTCTCACATGTATTGTTGCCACAACCTGGTTATTTACAGGAATTAAATTGTTACAAAGTTCTTACTAGTAATACTCTTGTTTCCAGGTACACATAGAGTGTTAACTGTGTATATATTTAGCTGGGTGAGTTTTACATATGCACTATACAGTATTATGTTTCTCCTTTGTAGGTATATATATGTACGAATAACCTCCAAATACTCCAGTATTCCGATATAATATATTGTATCACAAGTAGATAACATGAAGATATATTGGTGGTATCGAACAAACTTTGCGTATTTGTAATAACATCAACCCAGGTTACTCACGGTTATCCGGCCCCACTATGCGGGATGTTGGAAAGTATTCAGGCACTCCTCCTCCTCACCGGATGGCCGTTTATCCAGTACAGAACCTGTAGCTTAGAAATCTCTGCGGTGTATCTCACACACCAAAAGGAATCCAGCAATACCACAAAGGCGAAAAATAAGCAATCATAGACCGAGCTGAATCAACACTGTATATTTATTGTCACATCAAGGAAAACAAAAGGTTCCACCACTCCACACACATCAGCTACATCCAACGCGTTTCCTGCTGCTAAACAGCACTTCGTCAGGGATACTCACAGCTGTCTGATTACACCTTTTATTTGGCTCACCACTCCTTCCCAAAATATAAAGGTATACTACCGCTTATAAATTTAGCGGCATATTACTAACCTATGAGCCATTCAAACAGGTGCATCAGTATCACATACCAATATATAAAAGATATATATATAATATAACAAGCATAAATTTATATGTTACGAGTACATTGTGTCTAAAAAAATATATATAGATAGACAATTAACACATTATAGTGGGAAATCCAACTAGTACTATACAACTACAATAATTTTGCTGCATTAGCATATTGTATAATACTAAGATAATTCAGCGGTCACAATACAAGGGCATATTTCCAATATAGATATAAATATGTACTTAATATTTAGCCAAAAGAATAATAATTTATTAAGACACAATGCACAGCCTCTAGTTGTAGTTGCACTTAAAATAACCTACCACTTTTATTTTCAGATGGTTATATTTATATATCATATCAATATCGTTTTCTATGATAGTAATATCATCCTCCTGGGGAAAAACTAGAACACCACTACCTACTGATTACTTCTCAGTTACCTATGTATAATTTTACATCTGAATTTTCATTTATGCCCAAAGGACTCCCTGTCTTTAAGGTATAGATCCAGTACACTTCTCTCCTATTCAGCGTCTGAGATCTATTGCCACCTGTATTTAATTTGGGCACATGATCAATACCTTGAAATGAAAATAAAGTATTGATATATTTTAATTCACTTATATCAAAATTATCATTTCTCCTGTGTTGAGCAAAGTGTTTCGCCACTGGTGTCTTCGGCACTTCACTCTCAAGAGACAACAAATGCTCTCTCACTCTATCCTTGAGCATACATGTCGTTCTACCAGTGTACTGAAAAAAACAAAGTTTACAGGTGATAAGATACACTATGTATCTGGAATTACAGTTAAGGTGATGGTTCACCATGTATACATTACCTGTTACTGTGGAGTTAAAAGTATCACTCCTAATAAGGTATTTGCATGATTTACATGGTGTGCCACCACATCTGTAATTCCCATTTTTCTTTTTTAACCATATCCTATCATCCTTTTTCTCTTTGATGGAAAAATTCCGTTTAAGACTATTCTCTATAGTTTCTGCTTTCCTTGATACACATCTAATCCCTTTATCTATGACTGTCTTTAGTTTAGGATAATTTCTTAATAGTGGGCTAAATTTCTGAATAATTTTACAAATTTCTGAGTATTGCCTACTATATTTGGTAGAAAAAGTTAATCTGTCCATACATCCTGAAATCTTTATTGCAGAATAAAAGTAAACAAGACAAAATTTCAGGATGTATGGACAGATTAACTTTTTCTACCAAATATAGTAGGCAATACTCAGAAATTTGTAAGTGTTGTATAGTACTAGTTGGATTTCCCACTATAATGTGTTAATTGTCTATCTATATATATTTTTTTAGACACAATGTACTCGTAACATATAAATTTATGCTTGTTATATTATATATATATCTTTTATATATTGGTATGTGATACTGATGCACCTGTTTGAATGGCTCATAGGTTAGTAATATGCCGCTAAATTTATAAGCGGTAGTATACCTTTAAATTTTGGGAAGGAGTGGTGAGCCAAATAAAAGGTGTAATCAGACAGCTGTGAGTATCCCTGACGAAGTGCTGTTTAGCAGCAGGAAACGCGTTGGATGTAGCTGATGTGTGTGGAGTGGTGGAACCTTTTGTTTTCCTTGATGTGACAATAAATATACAGTGTTGATTCAGCTCGGTCTATGATTGCTTATTTTTCGCCTTTGTGGTATTGTTAATAAATATAATATAGGGGTTGGCGGTGTTAGGGGCAGCAGATTAGGGGTACATAAGTATAACGTAGGTGGCGGCGGTGTGTGGTCGGCAGATTAGGGGTTAAAAAAAATTAATACAGTGGCGGCGATGTGGGGGGACCTCGGTTTAGGGGTACATAGGTAGTTTATGGGTGTTAGTGTACTTTAGAGCACAGTAGTTAAGAGCTTTATGAACCGGCGTTAGCCCAAAAAGCTCTTAACTCCTGTTTTTTTTCTGCGGCTGGAGTCTTGTCGTTAGAGTTCTAATGCTCACTTCAGCCAAGACTCTAAATACCAGCGTTAGAAAGATCCCATTGAAAAGATAGGATACGCAATTGGCGTAAGGGGATCTGCGGTATGGAAAAGTCGCGGCTGCAAAGTGAGCGTTAGACCCTTTAATGACTGACTCCAAATACCAGCGGGCGGTAAAAACCAGCGTTAGGACCCCCTAACGCTGGTTTTGACGGCTACCGCAAAACTCTAAATCTAGGCGTTTGTGTAAATCTACAGGAATAAAATACATCTTCAAAAAAATCTTCAAAAATGTGACAAAGTGTATATAAAAAACCCTTCTAAGCTTAATTCATATACGGCACAAACATAAATCCCCAATTTGCATATCTTATCTATCTAAATGTATAATTCATATATAACTATAAATTCATAAATATTCAGTAAAATTATTAAAATATCAAATACTCTTAATAAATTAATTAATAATGTATTATATTAAATGGTATTGAAAGAATAATCTATTGAACAATATATAAAAAAGATATACAAACAAAATGATCTGTGCAGCTGAACATGTGAAAAAATGAAATAATGAAGAAATGAAATAATGAAAAAAATTAAATGAATAGTTGAAAAAATGAATAGTTGACAAAAGGGGGGTAGTGTGTTTAGAATTTATAACAACAAGCTTGAATGTCTACCTTCCTATTAATTTCCAAAGTTCAAGTGTTTGTAGGGAATGGATCCAAAGCCTAAGGATCAATAATCTATCACCCCTCCTTTCAACTAAAACTACCTGTTATATTGCCTTAAAACGAAGACTAGAGGCATCATTCCCATGGAATTCTCTAAAGTGATCCATGACTCCATGTGACATGTCTCCTTTCTCAATATTTTTATATGTTCCATGACCCTTCTCTTGATAGTCTTCTTGGTCATCCTACATATTGTCCTTTGTACGAACATTACAAGAGATATACAACATATTTAGAATGACAATTCATATTTGATTTAATATCCTTCCTTAAACTATTAGTCATAGATATTATATTCTTATTATCTTGATATATTATGGGGCAGGTGTTACATTCCTTTTTGTTACACATTAAGAAACCTTTAGCTGACCTGTTTAACCAATTATTATCTTTATTTCATCTTAAAGTGCTGGGTGCTAAGATTTCTTTTAGATTTTCATTTTTTCTAAAAACTATTGTAGGTCTTGTATCCAAAGTTTTACCCAAAATGGTATCATGTAAGAGGATGTGCCAATGGTTATTGATAGCTTTCTTTATATTAAATTATGCTTTATTAAAGTTTGTTAAAAATATACAATATATAACAATTCTTCATTTCTCCCTTTGAGATTTCTTTTTGCCTTTTTAATAAAGCTAGTCTACTTACATTTTTTGCTCTGTTATATCCATCTCCAGTTGCCCTTTCTGAATATCCTTTGACCTGGAATTTAATCTTTAAATTCCTTGATTCCACTTCAAATGTATCCCGACTTGAAACAGTTCCTCTCTCTGGAATTGCCAATACGGTACATTATTGATCCAATTCCTATGATGTACACTAGAGGCATGGAGCTAACTGCCCGAGTCTGTCTCTTTCCTGTATAGAGAAGTGACTATTTTTTCTTTATAATTTGACATGATAATGTCCAAGAACTCAATTCTCTCTTTAATAGAATGTTTAGTACATTTTAAATTATATTAATTATTATTAACATATTAAAAAAACTGAAGAATATCATCCCCCTTCCAGATTACTACAATATCATCTATGAAGTGTTTCCATATTATGATATTTTCCTTGTAGGGATTGTTATTACAAATATACTGGTCCTCCCGTGAACCCATATATAAATTCAAATAGTTGGGGGCAAAGCGAGTCACCATCGCTGTGCCTCCAACATGTAAGAAAAACTCCTTTTCAAATAAGAAATAGTTCTTCTTCAAAATGAAGTTAATTGATTTCAGCAAGAAATCCCTATGATTTATGGATAAATGTTTGTGTTGTTCCATAAAATATGCCACACTTGTAATGTCCTTTTCATGCAGGATACCTGTGTGTAAAGATGTAGCATCTAACGTTAACCACCTGTATTCTTGTCTCGACATAATCTTTTCCATTATTGTAATAATATAAGGAGTATTCCTAACATAAGAGTTTAAAATTAGTACCATAGGTTTTAAATATGAGCCTACAAATTGTGACAGGTTACATGTTAAAGAATTTATACCCACTATTATTGGTCTTCCTGGGGGTCTCTGTTGATCCTTATGGATCTTAGGCAAATGGTAAAACATTGCCACCCTGCATGTATCCTGAAATAGGAAGTCATATTCATCCGTTTTGATAATCCCTGCCATTAGTGTGTCATCTAAAAGAGATCTCAAATCCTTTATAAACACATTTGTTGGATCATTTTTAAGTTTTAAGTATGTAGTAGTGGTGTCATTTAAGATCTTATAAGCTTCATCTATATAGTCATCTCTATTTTGGATGACTATATTGACCCCTTTATCTGCTTCTCTGATCACTATTGACATTTTTATTAATTAGATGTGTGAGGGCTTTTTTTTTAAATGAATTTAAATTAGAATGTAATTTATTCTTGTTCTTAATATCTATATATATATATATATATATATATATATATATATATATATATATATATATATATATATATATATCAATTCTTGTTCCACTAATTAAAAAAAAAAAAAAAACTGGAATATGGTTACCTTGGGATTGGACTGGGAAGACAAATTTTGGTCTAAAAATTTTGTTTTTCCTACTCATTACCGCCTCCTCTTCCAATCCATGTAAAATATCTAACATATATTTAGCTTAATTTAAAAAAAATGAATTTAAATTAGAATGTAATTTATTTTTGTTCTTAATATCTTTATATATATCTATCAATTCTTGTTCCACTAATTTATAAAAAAAGCTGGAATAGGGTTACCTTGGGATTGGACTGGGAAGAAAACAAATTTTGGTCTAAACTTTTTGTTTTTCCCACTCATTACCACCTTCTCTTCCAATCCATGTAAAATATCTAACATATATTTATCTAGCATCCTTCAAACAAAAATGTACTAAAAATTCTTATAAAGAGAGAATTGAGTTCTTGGATATTATCCTGTCAAATGATAAAGAAAAAATAGTCACTTCTCTATACAGGAAAGAGAGAGACTCAAAAAGTTACCTCCATGCCTCTAGTGGACATCATAGGAATTGGATCAATAATATACTGTATGGTGATGTCAGGTTTCACATCTACCCCTTTAAGGCCCTGCAAGAATCTATATTAGGCTCCTCCTGTTCCTGAAACACTGCTAAGAATTTTGTGTTAATTTTGCATCCACTGAAGACGCTTCAACTTAGCCTCTTTGCATTTGCAGATTCTAGCAACTCTTCTTAGTTGCTACTTATCTTCCAACCTAATTGGGACTCAAGAATAATTCTATTTACATTGTTGCAGCTCAAGCTCTATTTCACCTAATCGCAACATTATATCGGAGACTCTGCAGGAGACTGACGTCACACTACCTCGCTACCAGGAGAGTCCGCTCTCACTATCAGCTGATCCCAGCACAGCTTGCGTGTAGCTCGCACGCTCCTCACACAGACCAGCTGATTCAGCACACAGACAGGATGGAACTGCTTCTGCTGCCGCCAGACCCGATCACGGGTAAGCAACAGTGACTGTTTGCCACTACATCCAAAACACCCTCACTAATCCAGACAAGGATTTTAGGAACCGCCTGCAGGTACTGCCATAACTGATCCGCACAGCATTTGTAGACAATTGCAATATGTATAACAGTATAAGAGACTCTAGTAATAACCGGGAGAGTTCAATATCAGTTTCTTACTGGAGTATATCTATACATAATAATCTACAAGGGGCAAACAGATTTGCTATACATTTAAAGGAGCATGCACAACAGTATCTGATAAATTCAGAGAACCTATCACTGTGTTCCTATCCAGTACGTTTGTACACATACCTAAAAACATACTTAAACACTATTATCTACTAAAATCACGCCTCACACTGATTACTAATATAGAGCTTGTTTCTTTTGTCATGCTGATCACTTATTTCTACTGATGTTTTTCCTGACTGCTTACAGTCCCCTCAGTCAATGAGCAAAAACTTGACTTATACAAAACTAGGTCATTGGTTTGGTGTGAGATTGAGCGGTAAATAGGCTGCATGCTTACATATTTCTAAACTCTGCCTCATAAGTTACAGAGGTTGTTATATAATACTTAGCCATATAAATTTGCATTCCAGCCTATCAGCCATGGACTTAAGTGAGCTATCATCCCTTGTGGGCGCCTTGTCCCAGAACATGGACCTGATGCTGCAGGGTCTATGTGAGATAAAAGCTGAGAATGAAGAGCTGCGGAAATTTATAAACAAACAATTGGTCTCTAAGCCTGTCACCCCTGACACCCCTGATCCACAAATCTGTCCCCCCGAGCGATTCTCAGGAGATAGCTCACGCTTCCATTATTTCCAAAACACATGCTCACTCTACTTCCAGCTAAAACCCAGGACTTTTCTAAATGATCGTATCAGGGTTCTAACAGTTATCTCCTACCTCACGGGAGAGGCAAGAACATGGGCCAACTCTTTTTATGAAACAAATGACCCGATTCTCAACTCTTTGGATTCTTTCTTTTCGGCTATGTCTGTTTTGTATCAAGATCATGACAAACAGAGCACTGCAGAAAACAGTAAACGCTCCCTCAGGCAAGGTAGACATCCCGTAGAGGACTACATCGCAGAATACAAGAGATGGGCTCCTGATAACTTATGGAACTAGAATGCTTTAAAAAACCAGTTTCGTCTTGGGCTCTCAGATAGTATCAAGGATGAACTTGCCCGAATTTCCATGCCTAGTAACCTGGAGACCCTGATCTCATTGTGCATCGCTATTGATAGACGCTTAAGGGAGAGAAAGTCTGAAAAAGGTGGTACAGAGTACCCAACAAAGAGCTATACCACTCCAACTTCGCTACCCAATTCTCCTGAGGAACTATGGAAATTGCCTTTGTCAAAGGTCCCTTGAAACCTGAGGAGAAGGCTTGACGAAAGCTACACAACCAATGCATGTACTGTGCTAGTACCGATCACACAGTCAAAGACTGTCCCTCTCTTCTGAAACAAAAGAAGGGTAAGTCGCATAAAGATTCTGTACGTCACCTAACAAGACTTAATGATGCCTCTCACTTATGTTTCTCTGTTTCCCTACAGTGGGATCGACATCAAGTACATACAGCGGCCGTGATTGACTTGGGTGCTACAGGGAATTTCATCGATCATGATTATGTTTGTTCACTGCACATACCACTAATAAAAAAGATGAACTCACTGTCTATCAGACTTGTTGATGGCTCATCCAAAAAATCAGGTCCAATCACACACGAAACAGCCCCCTTGATAATTACTTTCCCATCAGGGCACACTGAGAGCATAACATTTGAGGTCATACAGACACCTTTGTTTCCCTTGATTTTAGGGCTTAATTGGTTGAAATTACATGACCCCACCATCAGATGTGGAGCAGGAGAGATAACTTTCAACTCCCAATTCTGTATAAAGAGCTGTATCTCACCACCACCACAGACACTCATGCAAATTGCCGAAGTTGTTATTCCCAGTTGTTACAGTGAGTTTGCCGACGTCTTCGATAAAAAAGAGGCCCAAGCATTACCACTGCACAGGCAGTTTGACTGCCCTATAGAATTGTTGCCCAACTCATCCATTCCTTACGGACAGATATTCCCATTGTCCCAACCGGAACTCAAATACTTGAAAGATTATCTGGACGAGAACCTCAAGAAGGGTTTCATAAGACCGTCCACCTCCCACGCAGGAGCGGGTATTTTCTTCGTAAAAAATAAGGATAACAGTCTACGTCCGATTATAGACTACAGGGAGCTGAATGCTAGAACCAAGAAGAACAGGTACCCCTTGCCATTGATACCGGAGCTAATAGAGCGACTCCAAGGAGCAAAGGTTTACACCAAGCTGGATCTCAGGGGAGCATACAATCTGGTCAGGATCAGGCGGGGTGACGAATGGCTGACCGCATTTCGAACAAGGTATGGCTTGTTTGAGTATACAGTCATGCCGTTCGGGCTCTGCAATGCCCCTGTGAACTTTCAGCGTTTCATGAATGATTTGTTTTGTGACATGCTGGGCGTGATGATGGTCATCTATCTATATGACATACTGATTTACTCTGAAGACCTCACCACTCACATTGGACATGTAAAGGCTGTTTTAACACGATTACGTGCTAACTCCCTTTTTGTGAAGGTTGAAAAGTGCATCTTCAATTCCTCATCAATATCCTTCTTGGGTTACCAGATATCCCCCTCAGGGATTAAAATGGAGACCAATAAGTTTGAGGCGATTACCAACTGGCCCACTCCTTCTTCTAAAAGGGACATCCAGAGATTCCTTGGCTTCTCAAACTTCTATAGAAAGTTCATCCAAGGGTTCTCTGAGATTGTTAAACCTCTTACCACACTCACCAAGAAGGACCAAAGATTCAAATGGAACAACGATGCCAATAAGGCATTTCTTACATTGAAACAGAAATTCATCACAGCACCTGTGCTCCAATTCCCAGATCCAGCTCTACCCTACGTTCTTGAGGTTGACACCTCTGATCATGCTATAGGAGCTATACTATCCCAGAGGAGATCCATGAAAGAACCTTTACATCCAGTCTCCTTTTACTCTAGACTGATGACACAGGCTGAACTCAACTACGCCATCAGAGAGAAAGAACTCCTTGCCATCAAAGCATCCCTGGAGTTCTGGAGGCATCTCCTGGAGGGCGCGCAACCTCTCCTATTGTGATTTTCACGGATCACCGCAATTTACAATTTCTGAAAACTAACAAAACATTGAGCTCTCGTCAGGTGCGCTGGAGTCTCTTTTTCAGCAGGTTTAATTTTATCATAACCTACAGACCAGCAAACAAGAACACCAAAGCTGATGCCCTCTCACGGAAGGATCCAAAACCTGACACCTGTATCAACCCCAACACCATTATACCTGCTGAAAGGCTTATAGGTCTAACCACCTTCGACTTTAACCATATAGCCGCCCATCAGTCAGCCGAAAACACCACTAACCTTCCTCTCTGCAGAACATCTAATGGACTCCTATACCACGGACAGCAATTATACGTTTCCATTTCATTGAGAGATGAGATTCTCCATTCGATCCACGATTCCAAACTAGCTGGTCATCCAGGTATACACAAAATCCAAGACCTACTCCGAAGGGAGTTCTGGTGGCCTAATATGTTCGAGGATATAACCAAGTACATCAAAAGTTGTACAATCTGTACACAAAATAAATACACCAGACAACATCCCTATGGATGTCTTCTATCTTTGCCCATACCGGATAGACCATGGAAGTCGATTGCCATGGATTTCATTGTGGATTTACCTCCTTCCAATAACTGTAACACCATCCTGGTGGTAATCGACCGATTCTCCAAGATGGCACATTTTCTTCCTGCTATTGGCTTACCCACTGCAAAACAAACTGCAGACCTTTTCCTTAACCATATAGTTCGGTTACATGGACTACCTAACACAATTATAACTGATAGGGGGTCTCAGTTTACTTCCTGATTTTGGACACAACTCTGTCGTCTTCTCGAAATCGAGAGACGGATGTCCACTGCTTACCATCCGCAAACAAATGGCTTATGTGAAAAGGCCCTGCTAGAATCCATATTAGGCTCCTCCTGTTCCTGAAACACTGCTAAGTATTTTGTGTTAATTTTGCATCCACTGAAGACGCTTCAACTTAGCCTCTCTGCATTCGCCGATTCTAGCAACTCTTCTTAGTTGCTACTTATCTTCCAACCTAATTGGGACTCAAGAATAATTCTATTTACATTGTTACAGCTCAAGCTCTATTTCACCTAATCGCAACATTATATCGGAGACTCTGCAGGAGACTGACGTCACGCTACCTTGCTACCAGGAGAGTCCGCTCTCACTATCAGCTGATCCCAGCACAGCTTGCGTGTAGCTTGCACGCTCCTCACACAGACCAGCTGATTCAGCACACAGACAGGACGGAACTGCTTCTGCTGCCGCCAGACGCCGGAACTCCTGCTGTTAACCAGACCCGATCACGGGTTAGCAACAGTGACTGTTTGCCACTGCATCCAAAACACCCTCACTAATCCAGACAAGGATTTTAGGCACCGCCTGCAGGTACTGCCGTAACTGATCCGCACATCATTTGTAGACAATTGCAATACGTATAACAGTATAAGAGACTCTAGTAATAACCGGGAGAGTTCAATATCAGTTTCTCACTGGAGTATATCTATACATAATAATCTACAAGGGGCAAACAGATTTGCTATACATTTAAAGGAGCATGCACAACAGTATCTGATAAATTCAGAGAACCTATCACTGTGTTCCTATCCAGTACGTTTGTACACATACCTAAAAACATACTTAAACACTATTATCTACTAAAATCACGCCTCACACTGATTACTAATATAGAGCTTGTTTCTGTTGTCACGCTGATCACTTATTTCTACTGATGTTTTTCCTGACTGCTTACAGTCCCCTCAGTCAATGAGCAAAAACTTGACTTATACAAAACTTGGTCATTGATTTGGTGTGAGACTGAGCGGTAAATAGGCTGCATGCTTACATATTTCTAAACTCTGCCTCATAAGTTACAGAGGTCGTTACAGGTGAATTCCAGAGAGTTAGGAGGAACTGTTTCAAATCGGGATGCATTTGAAGTGGAATCAAGGAATTTAAAGACTAAATTTAGGGCCAAAGGAAATTCAGAAAGGGTAATTGAAGATGGATACAACAGAGCAGAAAATGTCAAAAAGAAATCTCAAAAGCAGAAATGAAGAACAATATGTTTTTAACAAAATTTAATAAAGCATCATTTAATATAAAGAAAGCTATCAATAAGAATTGGTGCATCCTCTTACAGGATACTATTTTGGGTAAAAAAAATTAAGTAGACTAGCTTTATAAAAAAGGCAAAAAGAAATCTCAAAGGGAGAAATGAAGAACAATATATTTTTAACAAAATTTAATAAAGCATCATTTAATATAAAGAAAGCCATCAATAAGCATTAACACATCTTTACAGGATCCCATTTTGGATAAAAACTTAAAGTAGACTAGCTTTATTAAAAAGGCAAAAAGAAATTTCAAAGGGAGAAATGAAGAACAATACAT